>NW_027187289.1:1501785-1579512 GCF_028583685.1 Petaurus breviceps papuanus
GAGAGAGAGAGAGAGAGAGAGAGAGAGAGAGAGTGAGTGAGTGTTGGCAGAGGGAGAATCCTTGTGGAATCTGACTCTTCTAATCCCCTCACAGAAGGCCACATGACTAGGAAGAGAAAATTATTATTTTATCTTGCCAATTGTTGGAAGTTGTGATTATTATAGTAAAACCTTATCAATTTTTAAGAGAAATTAAGTTTTGTTGTTTTTGAGTATAAAAGGTAGTTGAGGTTGGATTAACCAACTAAGCATTGCTTAACAAAAGTCTTATTTTAATGAATAGATAAAAATGAGTCAATGTATGTGGCAAAGCAAGAACCTAAAGATCAATGAACTTTGAGTTAGGAAGACTTGTGTTTGACTCTTACATCCTACATTTGTCAGCTGTGTGACCTCTCTTGGCCTCAATTTTCTCATTTGTGGAATGAAGTAGAGTGGATGTCTAAGGTCTCATATAGTTCTTGATTTACTCTGATACTAAGTGGAAGAAAACCTTACTTACAGAACACTGACATTGCTTTTATAAAAAATGGACATTTTTAAGAGTGTTAGAAAAGTATGAGATCATTGCACCTTTTTATATTTTCCTACCAAAGTTTTGGTAGGAGATCACCTCCATCATACTCAACTCAGTCCCAACCTTTCTTTCAAACTACCCTAGTAATAATTTGACTGTCTACTGCTGAGAAATATCTTAATAATAACATTTACAGATAAAAGAAATAGTTTGATCTTAAAGAAATAGTTTTACCTTAAAGAGTTCCTTATAATTCATCTTTAGTATTTTCTTTATATTTCACCTGGATCTTACATATCAAATTTTCTTTTGAGTTCTGGCCTTTTTTTTCCTTCACAAATACCAGAAAGTCTTTCAAGTTTCTTATATGTCTATTTTTTTTTTTTCATTTAGGATTATACTCAACTTTGCTGGGTAAGTTATTCTTGGTTGCAACTCCAGCTTTTTTGTGTGCAAGCATTTTTTGGTAATTAAAGATATCTTTTTGTTAAGAAAAAAAATAAAGCAAATGAAAGAACAATCCAAACTATCTTGTTTACAGAGTTTAACTTCTTGATACCAGTCATTATAAAGTGAGTATTAGTTAGCTTTGAATTAACAGTGACAGCTGTTATTTACTTCACCTCTTTAAGGTTTGTGACATGTTTTGTCTGTTATCCATTGAGCCTCACAACAACTCCATGAGATATCGATGTTACAAATAGTTATACTTATTTAAAGATGAGGAAGCAACTTGTTTATAGTCACTGAGTTGGTGAGTGCTAGAAATGAGATTAAAATGTTGGTGTTCCCAACTTCAAGACCAGCACTCTCCATCACACCACACTGTCATTATATTGTACTTTTAATATGGTAAACCTTATTTCTCAGTTTGAATTCAGCATACTGTTTTTCAAATGCCTCTACTATAGCTATACAGGGTATCATAAAAGTCTTAGTGAATTTGAAACTTTAATAATTTAAATAGCTTTGATAATTATTTAAGAACTTAAAACTGTGCTACAACTTTTGGAATACCCTGTATTATTCTTCAGTTTTTGTCTTGATATGATTTTTGAGAGGTAACTCAAGAGATAGAGCAGTGGATAGAGAGTCTATGGGTTCAGATCCCACCTTTGATGGGCCAATTGCTTCAATTCTCAGTGCCCCCAATTACATTATAAATTGATGATCAATTGTTAATTTGCATTAGTAGAGGGAGTTTCCTTATGGGGTGTTCTTAAGCTGTTGAAATCACAAGTTGGAACTAAAAATAATGAGGTTTAAGGTATATAGAGCTTTTGGATACAAATACAAACCCAATGGCATATATATACGTAGATGTCTGTATGTATATTACATATATATATAACATATATGATATGAATAAAATATTTAATATGTATAAAAATAATGAACAAACTAGTTTTTCCAGCTAAAACATAGTTTGTTTAATCAGGTAGGGAAAATATGAAAGTTTTACGGTGTTAGTTTTTTTATCACAAAGTTGGCATGTGATAATAAACTAAGACATTTCAATTCGGTTATACCACCTTAACTCATGTCTCAGTTTAAGAAAACAATGTAGGGGTGGCTAGGTGGCACAGTGAATAGAACACAGGCCCTGGAATCAAGAGGACCTGAGCAACACTAGCCATATGACCTTGGGCAAGTCTCTTAACCCCAATTGCCCTGCTTTCACCCCTCCAAAAAGCAAAACAACAACAAAAAAATGGACCAACAAAAGGTTGTTTGGGTCAGATTGCAGCCAACTATACATTTCAGTAGATGTTCTTTGAGATTGTTGAATTTCTTGTGTTGTGATCAAGGAAGATTATATTTTATGCAAATGACCTGTCATAGAAAGTTTTTTTTATTACTTTTTAATGAACATTTTCTGTGACTGGAGAATTTTTGGTATGATATTTCTTTTTTTTTTATGGCATTTTGACTATCTCAAGAGATGTGTTTAAAGAGAAGTTGGAGTTGTTGGGGGAGGGGAGGTGGATACTTTATTTGATTTCAGAAGTTTGAATTTTTTTTTCTTACCATGGTGATAAAATAGTGTGCTGCTACTTAGAGAAACCTAACATCTTTTTCTGGGTTTCCTCAAATTGTCAAATAGTCTAAACCATGCCTGTCTTAAGTATTTGCATGATGTGAAACAGTGACTCTTAGGAGGATTTTCTTCTGAACACAGACATCCTGAAATAAGTAAATTGACCCCAACAGATAATAGTCTCTGAACATTCTTACAAATGCCTTATCAGAGTCTCCATAAGTGGTTAAAACAGAGTCTGCCCTGCTACTTTAAACAACTGTTCTGATGTAAGTTTGTTTCTTCCCCACATAGTCCTAGTATAACCACTTTCTTCAATGGGTTTCTTTAGAGTTTAGATAAATCATATTTGGCTAAGGCTCCAAACATGGATGAAAATTCAGTCTATTTAATAGTTTTTGTTATTTGTCCTCTCTTCTCCCCCCATTGCTAAGAAGAGAGTTCACATAGTGGTCAATTTTCTCTCACCTCTGTACTTCCAAAGTATATTTGAGATTGCTTCTGGATCTAAAACCGTTATCCTGCCTGTAGCTTTGAATAAATCCATTTGGGGTGGGGTTCTTTAAGAACTTATCTTAAAATTAATTTATAGTTTGAATTTAACATGGAACCCTTCCCATGGTCTATATTTTTGAGAGCTTAATTAAGAGGTGTGAACCCCATCCCATTTAGCGCAGCATTACATCTTTAATGTCTGTATCTTGTCCACATTTCTAGATTTCATTTCTTTCTCAGCTCTATCCTAGAGAATCCTTGGTTGATGAAAACACTCTTCACCTGGTACTAGCCATAAGAGAAATTGCCTGTTTCCCCCAATTATTGGCTCTCTCTCATTCTCCTGTATTTACATATCACTCATCTACTTGTATTTCTTCAGTGGAATGTAAGCTCTTGGGGGGGGGGGGGGATGTTTTCATTTTCAACTTTTTATCCTTAGTGCCTAGCCTGGTGCTTTGCCTATAATAGGGATTTAATAAATTAAAAAAAAATTATTTCTTGACATTGTAATCCTTTGGGGAAGAATGAAAGGAATGTACTAGATGATCTCAAAAGTTGCAGTTCAACAGTCCTTAATATTGGTACTTATGAGTATTGGTTATGGGATGGTGATGGCATGTGAACATTAACATGGAATTCATGGAAAATGATTGTCTTCCAGTTTGTGGTTTTTTTAAAAATCAATTTGTGGAAGTGATAGGATAGTGATTGTAAAGGGATCAACTATGATACTTCCTGTTTAAGATAAAAGTAGAGGCTTTATTTTTATTTTATTTGTGTTTTGTTTTTACTTCAATGTGTACATTGTTATCTCTCATTTTAGAATGGAAGCTCCTTGAGGGCATGGACTTGTATTTGTGGTCCCAACACTTAGCACAGTGTCTGACTAATAAATATTTGTTGATTAAGACCCTTGAAAATAGGATGGACCATGTGTCAATTTCAGTTTTACTTTCACTCAATCTCAGTCTAATGCAGTACAAATTAATAAGGCAGCTGTTTATAATAATGTGGCATATTCTGAATGTCTGTAAGTAATCATTGATCAAGTGTATGGCAGCCCTTTCCTGTCTCTGAGAATGACTGCTTACTCTGCTATCCTTTCCTTGATAATGGATTCCTTTCATTCATTACCTCTTTGTATCTTGTTGATGCTAACTGAAGTAAGAACCTAGAGTAGTTTTCTAAATGTTCTTTCTCTTGGTAAGAACAAGGTTTTTTTTTTCTTTTTCAAAAATTGTATTTATTTTATTCAGTTAAGAAGTAGAACAAGCATTTCTATAACAGGATAGGAAAAAAGATGCAAATCTATTATGTACAATTTTTGCTATTCCTTTTAAATATATAATAAAGTTACGATGTCACTTTCTTTTTCTTTTTTTCTCTCCATTCCCCCCTAGAGAAGGCTACCATCAGACACAAGTGTGTGTATATGTGTATGTAAAATTATTCTGTGCATATTTCTATTAAGTAGTTCTTTATCTGAAGATAGCATCTTCCTTCATATGTCCCTTGTAGTTAATTTGGGTATTTGTGATGGTCAGAATGACTTAGTCACTCAAAGTTGTTCTTAAAACAATATAGTCATTACTATATACTATGTTCTCTTGATTGTACCCATTTCATTCTTCATTATTTCATGCAAGTCTTTCTATGTTTTTCTAAGACCATAAAATTTATCATGTCTTATAGCACAATAGTATTCCATCATAGTCACATACCACAACTTGTTCAACCATTCTCCAATTGATGGGCATCCCTGAAATTTCCAGTTTTTTGCTACCACAAAGAGAGCTGCTACCTAACAACACTGCTACAAGGGTTTTTTTCTGTGAGAGAATTTCTGTTCTACTGAACCATCTAGGAGGGGCTGCCTTTCTCCCCAACTCAGCAAAGGTGACTTTCTAATCTAAGGAGTCCTGTTTCAGGATAGACTTGCTTTCTGCCGCCCATTCTCAACTCAACTCCCCTAAACACATAAGTTCTACTGGGGAATGGTACTTTACCTTTCAAGGTAAGACCCAGTCCAGAAGCCTTATCCATGTTCACTAAGAAGTGTGCCATATCATTCCTCACAATTGTGGATTTCTTTCTCCCCTTTGCATATACATATATGCTCCTACCCCCTTTAACAAAAGATAAGCAATATTGAAGAAAGAGATTACAGCCCTGATCTCAATCTTGTGATTTTCTTTTTGTTTTGTTTTCTTCTTCCTTCCTTCCTTCCTTCCTTCCTTCCTTCCTTCCTTCCTTCCTTCCTTCCTTCCTTCCTTCCTTCCTTCCTTCCTTCCTTCCTTCCTTCCTTCCTCCCTCCCTCCCTCCCTCCCTCCCTCCCTCCCTCCTCTTTAAACAAATATCCAGGGGCGGCTGGCTAGGTGGTGCAATGAGTAAACCGCTGGCCCCAGAGTCAGGAGGACCTGAGTTCGGTTCCAGCCTCAGACACTTAACACCCATACAAAAAAGCTAGCTGTGTAACCTTGGGCAAGTTACTTAACCCCAATTGCCCTCCAAAAGGCAAAAACAAACAAACAAAAAATATCCATTTCTTGCTCATGTACTAACTATGTATCTGGCTAATGTGCCCTCTATTCCCTAAGAATCTGATGATCTTGACCATGAAGTTAATTATTTATAAATTGATTCAATATATTTCAAGCCCCAAAGTATATTGTGGCCTGGAAATAGTGGATACAAGCTTGGCCTTCAAGTCAGAAATACTTGGGTCTCAGTCATGTGGTCAACTCACAACTCTGTGACTGGGTAAATCATTTTAGGAAGTGTCCCAGGCAATGCTCTAAGAGTTTATCTATGTCATTGATCAGTATTAGTGGAGAGAGTTTAAACATGAGAATTTTTCAAATAAATGAAAGCCCATGTCTGAATCCTTGTCTACCACCCCCTCACCAAAGAGTGGCTTAGGACTCATTATAAAGCTAATAATACTGTGAGGAGAGGAATTATGGTTGAAATTTAAAAGGAAATTTCTGATTTCAGTTTCCTCATCTGTAAAATGAAAGCGTTTGCTTAGATGGCCTATAAAACCTCCCCTCCCTCCAGCTCTAAAGCCTATCATCCTCTGACTAGAGTAGCTCTTAAGAAAAGCTTCTCCCCACCTCCCCCCCAAAAAAGATTGATTCTTAGCTAGGTATCTAGCTCATTGCCTTTAAAGGTCAACAGGGAGTAGCCAGCCATCTTTGGGGGGAGATGATGAAGGGGTCACTGAGTATTAGCAGGCATTATTAAGATGATATGCAGGCTCCCTTTTTGTCAGATCAAAGGAAATCCTATTTAGGAAGTAATAGCCAGAGCCTTTTGAAACTAACTGGGCAGTAAAATGAGGGGTAAGGAAGAATTGAAATTTACAGTGAAATTCTGAACCTTCTAGTTTCTGAACATAATTCTGAGCTACTAACTAGAGTGCCAATACTCCAGGCCTTTTTTTTTTTTTTTTTTAAGAGTTATGAATGTGCTTAGTATGGTTCATAACAATTCAAGATTTGCCTAGGATTTGTTGAGTTAGGCTCCTGGGTATTTGATTCTTCAGATAGCAATCTATTTTATTTTGTTATTATAACCCTTGGATATGAGAGAGACTATGCCTTGGTCTGTTTTATAAAGCTTCAATTGAGAGATTTGAAGAACTGAGAGAGGTCTCAAGGGAGAACAAATAAGAATTAAGCAGTAAGATAGTTGGAAATAAGATGAAAGAAATGGGTTTTTCCTGAAGAGAAGAAAGGTGAAGTTAACTTTAATTATTGTCTTCAAGTATATGGGACTTTCTACTTTTTAACACACTTGATGACTTCATCATTCTTGAAACTCTACTTCTTTGATACTAAATTACCATTTTTCTTTTCTTAACTCTTGGAACTGTCTAATTGTTCATTTTCCCCAAGCCCTAAATATAAGGTTCACTCCTTGACTCCTTGAATTTCTTTATATTCTTTCCCTTTGAGATCTCCTCTGTTTGCATGACTTCAACTATCTTCTGTGTGGGTAGGCTTAATTTTATGGCTTTAGCCTGGTATTTTCCCTAAGCTATATCCATCTGGCATTACTTCTCACTAATCATATGCAAAATAGAACTCAACTTTCCTGTTTCCCTTCCCCCAGACCAGTGACACTCTTTGGTCTCCCTTTCTTGCTTTCCCTATTTTCTCAGTCATATCAGTTGTTCAGGTTTAAGACCTTGTAGCAGTTTTTTGTTTTTGCTTTTTCACTCCTCTTCCTCCTCATTTATTCCTATATAGAGACATAGATTGTCACCTGGAAGATTTTCTTACATTATAGATGAGGAAAATGAAGTTTGTAGAAGTAAAGTGATTCAGCAAAGGTCACAAGTTAGCTAATGTCAGAGGTGATCCTGGGGCACAAATCTTCTGATTCTTAGGCCATTGCTTTTTCTACCACAGAATGTGACTTGGCTGGTTTCTTAGTTAAATGGAACACTGTGACACCAGACTTTGAAATCTATGTGCGTCTTTGTTAAGAGAAGCACTGTGGGAGATTGGAGAGTGTTACCAGATTTGGAGTTTGGATCTCATCTCTGAAATTTACTTAACTGTGTAAATACAGACAAATCACTTCACCTAAGTGTTGTAAAATAGTAGCAGTACCTCTAGGGCTTACAGTGAATATTCATGGGCGTCCAGGAGAAAGACCTTTAGCTATTTATCTATCCCTTTCGAATATCCAGTTTAATTCCTACCTTCTTATGAAGCATTTCTTCACCTCTTCAACTCACTGATTTCTCCCTTATTTCTAGGCCTAAAAATTTATTGTTTGGCCCATTCATTTTGACCCAGTCTTACACTGGCTTGAATTTTTGATATGTATATCATTTCTTCATAACCAGATCATAAGCTTGTTGAGGGCAAAGATTACATCGTATTTATTTCGTACTGTGTAAACCTCACAGCATCTAGTTTGGGGAATGGGCAAATAGTAGATACTTAACAAATACTTGTTGGATGAATAAATGAATGGGGGGGAAGGGTGCCCTGGAATGTTTCGGAAATCCATTGTGGATAATTGACCTTTTTAAAAAAGGAACACTGTATTTCAGAGAAGCATGATTACTAATCGCTAGCATATGGTACTAAGTAAAGTTGAGGAATAATTGGATCTCAAAGACCCCTTCTACCTCTAAATTCTATGCTCCCTAGTAAACTTTTGTGATTCTATTAAAAATAGTAAGTTCTCCTACCATTTTGGTTTATCTTATAGGTAGTATCCTAGAAACTAAGGAACTGATGGTGAATTACCCTTCTATAATGTACAGGACTTTTTGGCAAAAAAATTATAACAAATACTGTGAAATGGTTAAAAAAAATTCTAATTAAGTTTCTTTTCTTTTTTCCCCTTCTTAGATATTATATAAGTTACTTTAAACATGGGTGAAATAGAACAGAAGCCAACTCCAGGATCACGGTTAGGAGCTCCTGAGAATGCTGGGATCAGTACATTGGAACATGGACAGAAATTGCCCATGGCACCACCGGGAAAACTTATTTCCATTAAAATCCAGATGCTGGATGATACCCAGGAAGCATTTGAAGTTCCAGTAAGTTGTTGGCAAATATGTAAACTCCAAAATAAACCTTTTTGTGTGGTGGTGGTGGGAATTGTATACTCCGTTAGTGTGAGGAGTATGATCTGGAATAGGTAGGTAAGAGTTCTGCATTCTGTATATACGTTCAAAGACAGAGCTACTTACCCATGTGTCCTGACCCATTTCTGTAGTGTTCTATGCAGGTCTAAGATGGTATACTGCCATAGGGCAGAGAGTAGAGGTGTATGCTTTTGTCTTTGTTCAGGACATGATAAAGTGCTATGCACACTTTGAATGTATCATGAATTTGATAAATCTGGTTACTTGCACATTGGTAAGTAGAGTATTTCATGAAACAGAGAAGACTTGAAAAAGATGAGATGAAGACAGGGAAGGAAAGGGGCAGAGAGTGAAAGTATTTTAAGACACTGAATAAAAATGCTTTGTATGGAATATAAGAAAAAAAGAGCTTTGTGGATGGATTCTAGGCTTCTTTACCAATTACTGTTATTTCTGTTGACTTAGAGTAATCATTGCTTAGAATACTGCTATAATTTGAGTAATCATATTTGTGCCAAAAAAATTTTTTTAAAGGCATGGATTAGAATCAAGTGATTTTAAGGGGAGAACTCTTAAGAAGAGCTTTGTATTAAAGAAAAACTGCTTTTTAAATATGTGGTATACAGACTTTGGTAACTTCCTCATGTTTTTTTTTTTGTTGTTGTTGTGGAATTAAAATCTGAATAAAGCTATGTTAATCTTTTGAAACTTTAGGATATATTGTGAGATATCAAAACTAAAATTAGACATTTGAGAGCTTTACTGTGTTTTCTGTCGGTTTTTTTTTTTAAGTAGGGTGGGAGGGTATTGCTATTAGTCTCTAAGCAGGTTTATTAGTGAGATATTTGCTTTCAGCATTTCCTACTTATAAAAATATCCTGGACTTAGTGACTGTTATGAATTCCTAAACCAAATTCTATACCAATAAACTATGTTAAATGCTGTTTCTGAATGCTATTTAGAGCATTTATCAAATGCTATTGTGTGTGATAAGTGCAGTGAATATTAGACTATATTCTTCTACAGCCCTGAACCAAAGAAGGTAGAGTTGCTTGCCAGGCAAAGAAATTGTGAGCATAGAAGATAGAAAGATATTTCCAGGGAGTTTGTAATAGTATTGAATGTTTAAAATGCAATAAAATTGGGCTTTTAAAGTGATTTCTTCATTGGCAGTTTCCTTACTCCTGCAAATAGCTAGTTTAGTTACTGAGTAAGGGATGCTGGAGAGTGATGGGGATGAGTGTATTTTACTTTATTTTTCACATTCATAATGACACTTTTGTTTTGTCTATAGGAAGAGTACTCTTGTACTTTATTGTTGTTGTTAAATTGTGTACAATTCTATGACCCCATTTGTGGTTTTCCTGGCAAAGATATTGAAGTGGTTTGCTATTTCCTTCTTCAGTTCATTTTTTTTTTCTTCACTTCATTTTATAGATGAGGAAAGTGAGGCAAAGAGACTTAAGTGACTTGCCCAGGGTCACAGAGCTAGGAAGTATCTGAGACTAGATTTAAACTCAGGTCGTCCTGATTCCAGGCCCAACACTCTTATCTACTTCGCCATCTAGCTGACCCAAGTGTACCAGGGAACACTTTACCAGTTTCCCAAACTTATTTGGCCTATTGCCCCTGTTTAAAAAAATTACTCGGTACCCCTCCTGGAAATCTACTTTCTTTAATCCTTTAATTGCTTTTAAAAAATTTGTGTCATTTCAAAATAGTATAAATTTTAAAAAAATGACGCATCTTAAATTTAATAATTTATGGTACATTTGTAGTTTTTTTTCCCTGCATTGAAATTTTGATGATGCAATTTTGTGTCATGCAACCATATAGTATCATATTGTAAACAAGTCATTACATGCACATATTCCTGCCAATGCATGCTGGACTTCCTGACAATATGCTGACCCACCAACACTTGCTTCTTAAGAACTGTTGGTGGACTTGATCACTGATAAATTACAAGTTGTGTTTTCTGTGTTTATTTAGAAAATAATGTAATCGCTTTTACTTTAAGTATTATACAACAGATGAAACATAGATGAACAGTTTTTCCAAATTTTCTTCTTCTGATTCTACTGCCCCCTTAGTTTATTCAGTGCCCCTGAGGCTACTACCACCACCACCATCACCTCTCCCATCATTCCAGCACCCCCCCCCCCCCCCGGGTGGTCTCTATCTCTGTTCACATGCTATACAATATGGATTGTAATCATTCTAATTGTCATGATGGGATTGCTGTTTTCAGATAGAGCAAATAAGATGAAAGTAATAGGCTTTGTATTACAGGGGAATTTTAAAAAGTCATAGATTTAGAGAGTCTTAGAGATCATCTAATCTATTGCTCTCATTTTTCACTGGGGGTTCAGAGAAGTTAAGTGAGGTGCTCAGGGTCATTTAGATAATACGTGGCAGAGACAAGATTCAAACTCAGGCCTTCTAATTCCAAATCCAGTCCTATTTTTGCTACATCATGCTGAATTAAAAGATTTTTTTCTGCACAATATACTTTTATTCATAAGATTTCTGTCTCTTCTATTCCATCCTATTCTCCCCTTTTTAGAAAATGGTTCATTAGAATTTTCTTCCTCGTAGTACAGCACATGCATTCTCTCTTCCTTTGCAAAGAAAAGGAAGTCAACAATGTGTCTGTGGAGTAGTGGAATTGCCCTTTTAAGAAATAGAGTGGTTAGGCCATAAAACAGCTGGAAAACATCGTCCGCTGATTGTCTATGCTAGTGCTCACTGAATTGGAGGGCTATAAAACAGTGGACAATTATGCAGCTTTCCAAAAAAAAAAATTTCACTAAGTCTCTAAACATTTAAAGTCTTTGTTTCTAAAAGTTTACTATTAACCTATTGGGTTAATAATAATTGTCCAATTATTGTGCTAATTTAGGTCTTATTATTTATTTTATTAAATAAAACACTTTTTGAGTCACAAGTCTTCAGTGAATGAATTCTTATGGTTTATCTTTCCCTCCAAGAAGATGAACTGGGGCATATTACCAAGGTTATTTGCAATTTTCCTTTGGGAAAGTTTTGTGGACTGTGTTTTCTTCCCCTGGGGATTTGGTTTCCTGGACCTTTACTGATTGTTTTTATTTTAAAGTGGCTGTGCAGCTGCAGTCGTCATTTCAGTACAGATTCTTTGAATATTTTTCCTGCACTGAATACTACATCATACTCCTGTGGTTGACATTGATCATTATTTATCCCTGCTTTACCTAAGATTGATAACCCTTCAGATATCACACTCTATGTGACATGCTTTTTCTTTTGCTAGACAGGTCTATACCCCCCTTTGTTGGTGATTTAAGCTTGGGTAACTTTGCAAGCTTTTCAGCAAAAAAAGACGATACTCATTCCCTCCCCCCTTTTTTTTTAACAGCAGTTATCTATCTTTATCTGAATAAGGGTGTAGAACAAGCTTTGCCCTGTTGTTTATCCATGTACAAGTTGTATTAAATTAGTCCTCTGGGCCCAAGAGCTCAAATATGCCACCCTGAAGTGATCAGTTTACTTTTTTCTTACCATAAGAGTTAGACTTAGAAATTAGTAGTAAGAAAATTCTATCCTAAAAACCTTTTGACTCAAAATTATAATTATATTAATCTTTATAATTTGAATTCTCCCACCTCTCACAGAGGCTTGCTATCAAATTATTTGGGACCATTTCAGCTCCCTACAGAACTGGAGGAATGATTTCCCCATTTTGTTTAGGTATGTTTTTGTTTTTGTATCCCTAACCCCTACCATAGTACCTGGTACATAACAGGTCCTAAATGAATACTTACTAAATAAATGAATCAGTGCCATCACAAGGAGAGTGGGGAGAAGGTAAAGTAAAATTCATATCTATCTATTTTTACTAATTCTTCCTATTGACTCTGGGTAACTCACTGCAATTGTGCTATAAAGGACTTGGGGAGGGTTGGCTAGGTGGTGCAGTAAATAGAGCACCAGCCATGGAGTCAGGAGGGCCTGAGTTTAAATCCATCTCTTAGATACTTTGGCTGTGTGACCCTGGGCAAGTCACTTAACCCTGATTGCCCTTTAAAAAAAGGACGTGGAGAAGAAGCCTGAAGTTACAGCAAGATCTCTTTTGGGTTGAATAGTAATAGAAAATGGGTAATATCCAAGCATCACTTACTACCTAGTAAGATGGGATCATACTAATCATATTAATAATAATTGGCATTTATATAGTGATTCAAAAACTGGGAAAGTGTTTTATTTACTTTCTCTTGTTTGAGCCTTATAACAATCCAACATGTTAGATGCTATAGATGTGTTCCCCATTTTACAGGTGAAGAAAATGAGGCTGAGAGAGGTTAGATGTCTTGCTCATGGTTATCACACAGGTAGTGTCAGAGATAGTAATTGAATGCAGGCTTTTCCGAATCTTACTTCAATACTTTATTCAGCACCATAATGCCTCCCAGGTGGACAATTGTCAGCCAGGTAGGGAGAAGGAACACTAAAAACATGTACCACAAATATGTACAAACTTCAACAATAATTTGGCATAGAGTCAGCCAGCAGAAAAATGGAACAGCAGGTTGTTGAAGTAATAATCTGCCATACCGAGAGTGTCCTGTATTCTCAGTGAGAGTACTGCATAATCCAGAAGGGTTAAGATGCTCAGATAACCTGAGTCTCATAGATTGTAAGGGTGCTGCTACAGACAGGCATAATGATCATGTGAAATATTACTTTCCCAATGCATCACTTTTGTCATGTGACTCCCTTGCTCAGAAATATTTAATTGAATTCTAGAGGATATAGTCAAAGCTCCCTATCCTGGCACTTGAAGTCCTCCAAAATCTTATCACAACTTATCTTTTCACACTCCTTATCTAGTAATTCCTTGTATGAACTTCATTCAGATTTATTCACTGAACATACTGTATAGATTTCTACTTCTCATCTTTCTTTTCACACCATTCCTCCTATCAGGAATGCTTCTCTACCCATATTTCAAGGTCTTCTCAAATCTGTTTTCCTCTATGAAACCTTCCATGACTACTCTAGCCAGTCATATCTCTTGTTTGGAGTTATGACACTAATTTATATGCATTACTCATTTGGGATTTCATTATGGAATCTAATATTGGCATTACCAATAGCTAATGTGTATCCAGTACGTGATATCTTTATTGGGTCTAAGATTTTTTTGTGCTTTAAAATGGAAAAATTCTCTGGATAACTTAAAGGGTCCAGTAAGCTCTCACATACCAAATTTTAAAAATCTATTTTGTGCCTTATGATATTTGTTTTTTTATTTTTTCACGTGTCTGTATATTTTGTCTCCCCAGATAGATTGGAAGTTTATATAGGGCAGGGACCCTATATTATGTTTATTTGTATCTCATTTAGTGCCTAGCAGAGAGTTGTTGTTGAGTCATGTCTGGCTCTTTGTGATCCCATGGACTGGCCATGGGGTCTTCTTTGCATAGATACTCGAGTGGTTTTCCATTTCCTTCTCTAGTGTGTCCCCATTTTGCAGATGAGGAACTGAACCAAATAGGGTTAAATGAATTAACATGGGTCACATAGCTAGTAAGTGTCTAAAGCCGGATTTGAACTCAGATCTTCCTGACTCCAGGTCCAGTGTAAGAGGTCAAGGAATTGCTAACAAAATTTTAAAGTTAAGCTATTTCTTTTTAGAAATAGATTTTTATTATTATGTTTTGTTTTTACATTATCTACATTTCCCCAGAATCCTCCTCTGCCTTACAACAGTTGCTTTTACTCTGCCATCTTGGTTCTGCCCTCCTGCCTCACATCTGGTGGACCCTCAACAGTGGTCCCAAATCAAATTGAATTGAATCCAGGCAAAGTATTGTCTGTCAGAGTACATACTAGCTTACTAATTCAGTGGGGTTTGAACTAGTAAAATACTTTTTTTTTTTTTTTAAATTCATTCCTACTGGTTTCCTCAGATTTTTTTTGGTCACCTTTTAAAAATTTCTGGTCAGTTTTACTTTTGGCACAATTTTTTGGTAAGTTTTTGAAATAGGAAATTAACTTTTTCTCTGTGGTTTGTTAACTCTTTTTTTGTTTTATTTAGCATTGAGAATCCAACTAGTACTTTAACAATAAATGCATTCATTTTTGCTTCCATTGGCTTCCATTTGGCTTTCCATTTTTCTTTCTCCTATTCTCCTGACTGTATACGCCTGCACAATGTACCACTTGACTTTTAACAAGTTTGCTGGTAAGTTTTTTGCAGTCATATGTCAGTTGTTTGCTTTCTTGTTTACCTGCCAGTACCAATTGAAAGAAAAATAAAACAAAGCTTTGGACAGGACTGTGCTCAGTTTTCTTGTCTATTTCTATGTCTGGAAGGCCAAAATAAAAGCTACCTCAGTACAACATTAAACATGTTGTAGAAAATTTGAAAAGAATTATTTTAATCTTCCTTTTTTCCTTCCTTGAAAATGGATTTACATACTTGGCCTTGAAGAATTTGCATACTGGAAAGTGCCCTTGGTTTGGAGTCAGAGGACTTGGATTCAAATTTTTAATATGCTACTTAATACTTCTGTGACTTTGGGCAAGTCATTTCATCTCTGCACCTCAGTTTCCTAATCTGTAAAATAAGATTGTTGGAAGAGATGGTCTCTATTTCCCTTATAGTTCTAAAACTATGATCTTGTGATAATATTTATAGGTGGTCCCTTCACTTTTAGTTTAGACATTTTATAATCAAAGCAGATTGTCCAAAATTCTGAAAATAATGTAGCCATCATCTTATAGATATAAATGCTTTAAAAATGGTGAGAGGCATCCTAGAGTTACTAGATCTAACAACAGTTTTGGAGACCAAAGGGCTTGGGTTGAAATTCTGCCTCTGATTGATACTATGTGACCTTGGGCAAGTCACTTCTCAGCACCTCACTGTCAATTCTTTGGCTAAATTTCAAATCAGCTGCTAATTTTCTTTCTTAGAAGGAATTTCCTCACCTAGTTCTTACTACACTAAGCAAATCATAGGTCTGGACCAACCTCCAAAAAAAGAATATATAAATTATTTGCATTTGAAGTGAAGTGTGAATTATTTTAGGACTATTTGCTGTTTTCGATAGTCCACAGCTTTGTTTTCCTTCACTAATGTAAATTTTTTAGTGGCACTTAACTAATAATTACAATAGAAATTCTGTTAAATAAAAATTTTCTGTTCTTCAAGATAACATTTAAAAGATCAAGAATAATAGTCCATAAAGCTGAATGAACTTGGAAAGGCCTGTTAAACTTTGTGCCTTGGTTTCATCTTTTGTAAAATGAGGGGTAAGTGTAGTTGATCATTAAGGTCCCTTCCCATTCTGTAGTATTTTAAAGTCTGACTACAGGCATACTTTATAACATTAGTAACAGTCTTACTCTTGAAAATTGTTTTGATTAAAGTATTTTCTTCTCTGGTTGTTCTAAATAAAATTAGTTATTTTAATAACACTAATTAAAGACATAGACATTTTATTAATAGAAAAACATTATAAATTTGTAAATTAGGCTTAAAAGCATGGGAGCAAAGATGCTACAAAGAATGTAAACAAGAAAATAGCTAAAATATAAAAATAAAAATAGATTGACTAAAACATTTGCATCCTTTGAAATTTTATTTGAATATTTTTACTATAGCAGAACTACTGTGGACCTTGCTTCTCTGCAGGCAAATTCTTATAAGTATGACTGAACATATTTTCCCTAACAATTCCTGGAAAAGGAAGTCGTCAGTAACTTTTTTATATCTAATTTCATTATAGTCTTAACTCCGAGCAATCACTTTAAGTTCATTTGGTCATATGGTGCTTAAATGGGCATTTGTCTATATGTCTGTTGTTATACTTGCTGCCTAATAGCATGCAATTGGTATCTCCTAAAGAAGCTTAACCCTGAATAGCTTACAGTATTGAAAAGACAAGTTTGGAGCGTCTTTGTAAGCTGCTTGGTAATAACCACAATTTTTTACTCTGCTAATTTAGTTAGTGATATGCTTTTAAAATCACAAGAAAGGAGATTTTCTACATTAATTAAAAAATGAAAATATAAATTCTAACCTAAGTCTCATGAAGTTTTCCTTTAACACTAGTTTATTTCTACTGTACTTAAAAATACTTCACTTTTGCAGTGAAAAAAAATAGAAGAGTGACCTTTTCTTCTTATGGTAATGGTTTTTTAAAAAGAAGATAATGGGGGGGAAAAAAGAGAACCGACTTTTGGGTAAAATTATAATAATCATTAAAATATATAAAAGAGAACAAATACTATAAACAGCCTGCTTTAATGTAATTTTAAAATAATGAATTTTAAAGTTTTGAATATTGAATTCTGAACAGCAGCTGTCATTGAAGAGGGTAATGGTATATGGTTGAATTATTTTTGGAAGTTAGAAAACTCAGGAAAAACATGAATGCAATATAGCCTTTGTGATTCTTAGTCCTGATTGTTCTGTTTTGCTTTTGTGCATTGTGAATTCAATTAAGAAATGGTTCAGTGAGTCAGACTAGAACAGCAAAAATTAAAAAAAAAAGAATGCAACAGGCTGGTATTCAATAAACTCTAGCATATAAATTACTTGGGGGAAGGACTACCTATTTGACAAGAACTACTAGCATAACAAGCAATTTAAAAGAAATTAGCTTTAGATCAGCTTCTTATCCAAATACTGCAATATGAATAAAAGAAGCTGGGGGGGGGGCGGGAAACTTTTTTTTCACATAACTCTGATAAAAATCTGATATAGTATATAGGGAAGTGACACAAATATCATACGCAGACCCATTTCCCCATAGCCAAGTACTCAAAGGATATAAGCAAAAGTTTTCAAAAAGAATTGAAAGATGGTAATAGCCATATGAGAGGTTGCTCTGAGTCTTTAATAAGAAGAGAAGTGCAAGTTAAAACAACTTTAAAGTTTTATTTCGCACCCAGCAAATTCCCAAAGATGATAAAAGACAAAAAATAGTCAATGCTTGAGGGCTTGTGAGAAGAGGGGCACACTAATTCACTGCTGGTGGAACTGTGAGTTTGTTCAAAAGTTCTAGAAAACAATTTAGAATTATGTAAGAAAAGCAAGAAAAGATACTCAACCTTTCACTCGGAGTTGTACCACCTGGGCCTTTACCTCCTGGAGGTCAAAGACAGAAAGGCATCCCATATGTACTAAAATATTAGTGACAGTTAATTTTTATGGTAGCAAAATGGTTCCAAAACCTGGAAACAAAATTTGCACAATAGAAAGAAATATGTTTCATCTTCTGCTCTTCTCAGCTAAGATAGGTCATTATAGTTACTGAGTTGGACTTTCACTAAGCGATCTGTTCATTTATGGTTAATACAGTTATTGTGTATGCCAGTCCTTGGTTTTGCTTGAACATGTACTCACACACATATGCAGATATGTAACTGCAGGAGCCTTTAGCTGTCATCTGGTCCAACTCCTTCGTTTTATAGAAGTACTTGGAGACTATGGCTGTGGAATGTTGCATACTTGGTTAGCTATAGTTATTGTGTTGGCTGGTTTTGCTTAACTGTTTTTCTTTGTTACAAGGGAGAGCTCATGGGGAGGATATATCTGAAAGTGACTCATAAGAAAAAGAGATTTCCATGAAATGTAAAAAGAAAATAAACTGAGTTAACACCATAATTCTAGAAGCTACGTAGAGAAAACCATCAGATGCAAACCAGAAGACTATAATAATTTAAAAATGCAATATATGTTTTATTAATAGACATTATAATTAAATTATTAAGAGATTTCAGTTTATGCTAAATAAAGATCTCAATACATTATATGGCATATGCTACACATTTCAATTAAAACAAAACCTATACATAAACTTCTAAAAAAGTTTTTCATTTTCTTTTTTCTTTCTTTTTTGTTTTGGAGGGCAATTGGGGTTAAGTGACTTGCCCAAGATCACACAGCTAGTTTTTGTGTTAAGTGTCTGAGGTCAGATTTGAACTCGGGTCCTCTTGACTCCAGGGCTGGTGCTCTCTATTCACTGTACCACCTAGCTGGCCCCCTAAAATTTTTTTTTATCACATTTAAATCTAATTTCATTAGTTTAAAAAAGTACTAAGAAAAGTTATTAGAAATGCTAAATTATAAGTCTGTTCTCATAGGATTGCTTTCCCCCCATTTATTGCTGCCCTTTTAACAATTATTTTAACAGTTCATTGTATACAATTATATTTTACTGTGATGAGATGACTGAATTTTTTTGTTGGTTTTTTTTTTTTTTGCATGATGTCTGGTTATAAGTGATAGGGAAAGATGACAGAAATTGCTTTGATTAGAACTCAAGTGATCTATTAAGTTTTGTTATGTCCCCTTTGTGCCCACTAAACAGTAGACAATTATTTTAAAACTAGATAAGAAAATAATTTCCACTGTTTAACACTGCCCTTTCTGAAATTACATTAAAAACACAAATAACCTTTATGGGTTTTTCTGTTTTTCTTTCCCCCCTAACACCTCTTACCCCCTGGGGGCCTGTTTTTTGGTTTTATTTTATGAAAGAGGTTTCTAAAATACTAATTGGTTGACTAATTCCCCTAAGGTGACCTTTCCCACTGTCTGGTTTCTCCCCCTTTCTTTTTTCCTTGTTTCCTTTTTGAAGCTACTGAAAGGTACATGGAACAGATATCCTTGGAAAATAACATTCTCATTTTGTTCACAAAACTGGTTCAGCACTGGCCAGAATGCTGCCAACTTCTCCCCGTTGTCCTGCCAACCTGTGCCCTATTTCAGAGAGTGCTTTCATGTGGGCAAGGGGGGAGCACAACTTCCATCTTTATTCTTGGGCTCTATCTTGTTGCTGAAATTGTTGACAAAGGGAGTCAGTGAATTTTGGTTTTGATAATTGTTGAAAGGAACACAAGGAACTGAAGGAAGAGAAGCTCTTTCAAAACTTGCTGCTGAACCCATATGAACCCTCAGATGGCTGTTGCTTTTTAGTGAACCAAATGAGATTTGGCAAGACCTAGATTTGTGACCTAGAGGTGGAAGTGTTGCATTTTTTTATCCTAAGCCTAGTAATGACCTAATTTGTCATTTGTTGATATTCATGCCATAGGTGACCTTGTTCTTTTCTCTTATAGACTCAATTCATAGAAAGATTGAAAAAAAAAAGATTTATGGGCTTTAATGTTAAGATTCTGAACACCCAAATAACCAGTCACATAAATGCTTCTCTTTTCCTTTTTCCCTTGGAAAGGGCAACAAAAAATGGCATGTTTTTCTGGGAAATAGAGCAAAGCTTGGCATGGCCCAGTGATGTAGTGATGGGGTGTGTTGTAAAAGAGTGAATTGGGTAGGAACAGGTCAGCCAAAAAGAAGTCATTGTTTAGCTATGTTAGATTGAATATCTTTATTACTTAATTTGCTTGAGTTATAGGAAAGAGCATTGAGTACAGAGATGTTTGGAGACTCTTTTCCTCCCTCCCACTAAGCCTTTGTTTACTAGATTTAGTTAAGGAGGATACTGTCTGAGAGTCACTTTATACTTCCTCTCAACAATATCCTATTGAATGGCTTAACAGTTATCAATCTCATTCTAGCAAACAGGCATTCCTTTCTCTCTAGTCAGGGCTGAAAAGACTAAGCTTTCAGTATAAATTCAGGACCCACCCTGTGTTTAGGAGGTGACAGTAGAGTACATTGTGCCAGACCCAGCAATAACCAATTCTTTTTGGTCAACTTCCAATTCATAGAAAAATAGTCTAGCTGTTAGTTTATTTTGTGTTATGTTAAAGTCTGATTAGTTATGTATTTCCTCATTACTTATAGTTCTTGATCTGAAGAGTAAAATAGACTTTCAAGTGAAATGTGCCCACAATTCAGGCACTTAGGTGTTCTTATTCCAGTTTTATCAGAGGTTATGAAAGTGAGCATTTGCTCAGATATCTTCTTGACAATTTTACATTGCCTTGTGTTTTTCATTTTCTTTTTATATAAATATGTCTTGTTTCTCCAAATGCTTGCTAATTCTTCATAGTCAGGGACCATGTCTTATAATTTGTGTCCCTGGCTACCTTTAGTACAGGAATCTACACATAGTAGATTGTTTCTTTGGCTACCATTTTAAAAACATGCTTCCTACTCCAGGAATTTACCTCATACTCAATGCCTCTCCTTCCCTCTGCCCCCCAAAAACTTGGAAACAGCTCCTGAAACTACCCTGGGCACTAACAGGTGAGCTTTCACAGTATCTTGCCCTGAAAGACCACCATGCCCCTCTCTGGCCACAATTTCCAAACCATGCAACCTATATTCTAGTTGTCATCTATGTCTTCCCCCACATCAGAACCTTAGACTCTGCCCTTTGAACTCCATCCCCCAATTTCTAGAACTCTTTTATGTCCTTTCTTTCCCATTAGAATATAAACTCTTTCATGTCAGGGACTGTTTGGTTTACTTTTATTTTTACCTTAGTGTTTAGCACAGTGCCTAACACATATTATGCACTTAGAAAATGCTGTATTTGTCTCTGTCTCTGTCCCTCTGTTTGCTTGGTGATTAATTAATTCATTTGTGGGACCACAAGCAAGAGATGTGACCTTCAGGATCAATTTATTTTATATTGGAGCTTGTTATAACAATTTTCCTGCAGGATTATATATGATTTTATAAATAGAAATTTTCATTGGAATAATAAGCAATAAATGTTTAGCAGATTTCTTTGGGTTCTAATGATTTCCTATATGAAAAGATGAAATAAATATTGCTGTCCTTAGATATTAATTTCTTTGAAATTTAGGTAAATTTTTCTTGGAGAAAAGTTTAAAAAGTGCAGTTTTTTAGCTCACATCTATAATTTTGTTATGACTAGTGATATATAATATTCCTAGAAAAAACTGCCAAGAGATGACCTATAAGTTGCTCCAATTAATTCCTAGCTAGTGGTAAATTTGTTTTCCTTCTTCCAACCCTGCCTATATTTTAGCCTCTACTACAAAAGGTTCATTTAATAATGGAAATGAAGTAATACAAGAAGAATATTTATGCTAGGGTGTTGTAGTTTTGGGCCAAGTATTTCTAGCATGTAATTTTAAATGATTTTTTCCTTAACTGTACAGTACATGAAAGAACCTGGCCAGTGTTAATAATTGACTGCAAATGTTTTTAATTTGTGTATGTGTGTGTGTGTATACTTCATATATATGCATATATGTGTGTGTAATACAGTAGGAGCTGTCTGAAATATTATTAATTGCAATAGCAACTTTCTCAAACCCTAAAATATATATATCTTAATCAGCAACAGACACTAGAGGTACAGGTGAACAGGGTGAGCTTCACAGACCTGAGTGATCATACCATGAGACAAATTTAGCAACATTGACACAATGTGTAGTGTATCTTTGAAAATCATACCAAAGCAACTGTGCTCAGAGGTCTATAAAATTGTGCATACCCTTTGATCCAGCAATATCACTGCTAGGTCTATATCCCAAGGACATAAGAGGGGGAGGGGATGGAGGATGTATATATACAAAAGTATTTACAGCAGTTCTTTTTGTGGTGGCTAAGAATTGGAAATTGAAGGGATGACCATCAGTTGGGGAATGACTAAATAAGCTGGCTATATGATTATAATGGAATATTACTGTGCTATAAGAAATGACAAGAGGGATGGTTTCAGAAAAACCTGGAAGACTTACATGAAGTTATGCAAAGTAAAGTGAACAGAACCAGGAAAAGGTTATATATAGTACCAACAATATTATTTGATAAAGAATTGTGGGGGCAACTAGGTGCTACAGTGAATAGAGCACTGGCCCTGGAGTGAGGAGGACCTGAGTTCAAATTTGGCCTCAGAAACTTAACACAAAACTAGCCATGAGACCTTGGGCAAGTCACTTAACCCCAATTGCCCTACCTTCTCCCCTCAAAAAAGCAAAAAAAAAATTGTGAATAACTTAGCTCTTTTCAGCAGTAAAATGATCCAAGAAAATCCCAAAGGACTATTAATGAAGCATAGTATCTTCCTCAAGAGAAAGAACTGATATTGTTTAAATACAGACTGAAGCATGCTATTTTTCACTTCCTTTCTTTTATTCAAGTCTTGTACAGAATGACTAATATGGAAATGTTTTACATGATTGAACATGTATAACCTATATTGGTTTGCTTGCTGTCTCAGGGAGGAGGAAAAGGAGGAACAGGGAAAGGAGGGATAGAATTTGAAACTCAAAACAAATGTTAAAAATTGTTTTATTATGTAATTGGGGGAAATATATTTTAGAAAATCCTACCAAAGCTTCCAGATTTTCTATTTCCTTCCTCCCTTACCTCCCCTTACCAAAGAAGAATGGAAAGTAGTGGGAAAGCACTTAACCAATATCCCATTTGATCCTCACAGCAACCCTGGGAGACAGGTACTGTTGTGAACTTTGTTGAGGAAACTGAGGCAACAATTTAAGTCCAGGGTCACTCAGCTAGTAAATGTCTGATGTCAGATGTGAACTCAAGTCTTCTTGACTCCAAGCTCAGTATTCCATCCTCTGCACAATCTAGCTATCTAGGTAGTATTTGAAGAGACTAAATAAATGCATCTGTGGTTGAAGGATGAGAAAATTCTTCAGTGGGGAAACATGATTTTAAATATATAATGAATGACCCACACAACTCAAATATTATATAGTGCTTTAAGGTTTTCAAAGTATTTTCAATATTATTCTTTGAGGATCTCTTCTGATTTAGGCAAATTCAGCAAACTTTTTTTTAAAGCACTTGCTCAGTGTTCAGAATGTGCTAGACACTAGATGAGATTTAGAGTTTAAGACAGATCCCTTCCCTTTTTCTAGAACTTACAATTCAAAAGGAGGATTGAACATGCTTGCATATAATTAGCTGCCCTCAGTAAGTTCAGATCACCTGGCATGGATGAACTACACTTGCGTAGACTGAAAAAGTTACGATGCAGTGTCAAGAATATTGGACTTGGAAATCAGAAGGAGGCTTTAGTGGCTGTGTCACTTACTTACTATGTGACCTTGGGCAAGGCTCTTCACATTTCTTCAGTTTCCTTATCTGTAAACTGAAATATATTTAGACAAGATGACATTTCTGGTCTCTTCTCGTTCTGTGTTTTATGAACTTGGAATGTAAGTTCTAGCAGCCCCTTTAGTGATCCCCAAGGGGTCTTGGAAAATGGTAGAGACATTGCAGGACTAGGAATGAGCAGGTGTCCTCCCTTTAAAAAAAAGGAAATAAGGCGAATTCTTCAAGCTATAAGCTAGTAATTAATTGGAATTTCTTCCTGTCAGAATTCTGGGACGAACTATTAAAAAGAGTATGGCACTGGTAGTTATCAGAACGTATGGTTACTGTATCGGGGTAATTTCAATCTTTGTACTTGTATCACTTGCAAGGCACAGAGTGGGCACTTAACACATACTGCTGGTTGATTGGTTACTGGTTTTTTTTTATTGAGTTATCACTAACACATTTTTATATTTAACATGTCCAGAGCATTGAGCTAGGTGCTCATTGGAATACAAAGATGAAATGCTACTGACATTCTAGAGCTTGCAATGCAGCACACACATCAGGTGTCTCTTAAAACTGCACTAAAACTTTTGGGGGCCCTTCTGTATACAAATAAGTATAATACAAAATAAAATGTAAATATATGAAAGAGTTACTCACAAATTAGGTGTTATGTGAGATCATGGGTAAAAAGAATTTTTGACTGAGGTCTTGAGCTAAATTAAAGGGTCAGGATTCCAGCAAACTAAGGGTCCTCCAGTACAGTAGGAGGAAAGCTCTATGTTTGCAATTTTCATATCGGTCAATAGATAAACAGTGTTATAAGGTTTGGCTGTGTGGGTCCAGTGGTTAGGCTTTTCCCTAAGCATGGATAATTGGGAACATCATTCATAGCACATTTTCTCGTGTTGTTCTATCAATAAAATAATTATTAATAGAAATGGGTACAAATGACTTGGGTTAATAATTAAAATCTTATTTAAGGGAAAATTCAATGTAGAGCAAAATTTGAAGACATACAAGCATGTAAATTAATGTACAGCTTCTTAAAGATTATTAAACTGTCAACTTCCGTATCCTAGAAAATTTGTACTTTCTTTTAGTTTAAATTGCCTCTGGTTATTGAAAAGTCCCAGGCTCCTGCCTCCTGGGATAGCTTTAAAGTACCAATGATATTTCTTCAGGTATCAGTTAATTAAGATCTGTTGATGTGACATCCTTATGCTTTTGCTTAACTCATATTAGAATCTAATCCTTCTCAAAGATAGCTGCCTTGTTCAGGCAATGGTCCTATTTTATGAACATACTGTGTTTTTTGTTGTTGTTTTTTTTCCTTTTTGGAGGGCAGTTGGGGATAAGTGACTTGCCCAAGGTCACATGGCTTGTGCGTGTGTGCGCACGTGCACACGTGCACGCATGCGCATTAAGTGTCTGAGGTCAGATTTGAACTCAGGTCCTCTTGACTCCAGGGCCGTGTTCTATTCACTGCGTCACCTAGCTTCCCCCATATTGTGTTTTTTGATATTTTATTTTCTAGACCAGAAACAGAAAATATGGAGAAAAATTATTCTGTGTTTCTTCCTCCATTTTCATAAAGTCAGCATCCAATTTCATATTTTTAACATGAGAAAGTTACCATAGCAACCAGATTGCTAACTTCTTCAAATCACTTGTCTCTCTCCTCTTATTTATCAATATTGAAGTAATATTAAATCAATTTACTCCCAATACCTGCAGTTTTTTTTAAACAACTTATCTAAGGAAACAGACTTTTTCCTCTGATTATTTTAAACACATTTGAATGGGCTCAACAGTTATAATTTCTATTCATTCTTCTATTATGAGAACACTTTTCTCGAAAATTTCCAGTGTGGATAATATACATAAGTCTCTTGCAGACTCTAGGACTTTAGAAGAAAAGAAAGTGAAAAAAAGTCTTTAGGACATTTTCCTTTCTCAATTAGGGAAGGCATGAAAAATTGTAGGGAGTGCAGGAGTAGTTGAGGATGCCTTAAGTAGATGCAGTAATTATGTTGAGAACCATGACTCTGAGTGGAGTTCTTGCCCTGGAAGAGAGAGGATTTTCAGGGAACAAGTCACCCTTGAAGAAGAGAATTCTTTCTTCAGACTGCCTCTTGGAGTCTCTGGGAGCACAGATATACCAGGTTTCTTAAATTCTTCTTCCTGGCAAAGATGTTTTTAATTCCAGAGCCCAATAATTTCATGAGCTTATCAGCTGGGAGAACGTAATTTAAGAATATCCTAGCATGGGATCCTTCATGATAGGAGGAAGTCTGAGTGGGCAGTTGGGGTGGCAATAGAGGAGTTTGGCTACAGGTAATGAGTCAGAGTTTTGGGTAAGCTGGTGGTGAGGTCATGTAGGTTCTTTAGTAGTTAGCCTGAAAAATCCTGCAAGTAGAGTCATACCTGCAGGAGGTGGGGGAGTTGACAGTAAAGAATACAGATTTTTAATGAAATGATTTAGTCAATAAACTAGTCAAAAACACTAGTCAATAAACACATTAATGCACACATGGAACCTAATATTTTATGTTTTTAAAGTATGAGTTGGTCCCAGAGTTTGGAGTAGGGTTAAGTTTATACGTAGGGTTAAGAAACTTCAATTATGGTAAATTTGATGGGCAGCAAGTAAAGCAGCCCATTCAAATTCTTGAACAGGGGAAAATAGTTCCCTAATTTCCTAGTAATTAAAATGGGAATAAATAGAAGTGTTGTTGTTTTGTTTTAGTAGTCAGGGAATTTTAGATAAAGGGCAGAGTTAGTAAAGCTGGGGTTCTCCTTTTAAAGAGATTTCAGAATAACTTTTCTCCCCCAGGAACTCTCCAGGGTCCTGGAAGGCCTCTGCCTTTACCTGATCCACAAAACTAAGGTGCTTTGCCTTTTTGACTGAGATACTTCGTGCTTCTGCTAGCCTTGAACCCTGTTATACTGATTTAAAGTGTCTTTGGTACCAGCTGCCTATTCACGTTGATTGACCTTGGCTAATCCATTCATAACTCAAAGTATTCTTAATTGTTGCCTGCCCCAGCAGGCATTCCATTTCTCCAGCTAGGTTCCTAATAGAAGGAAGTTTGACTCTTATACCTTAATACTGAGTCTTATTTAAGACACATCTGTGATATGAAACTTTAAAATTGTAAAATTCAATCTCAGAAAACAGCATAAAGCCTCAACACAGATGTGTAAAACGTAGAGTAAAATACTGGGTTTCTGGTTCCTTTTTTTGTCCTTTTTTTTTTTTTTGGAGGGGGAGAAGGCAAGGCAATTGGGGTTAAGTGACTTGCCCAACATCACACAACTAGTAAGTGTTAAGTTTCTGAGGCCACATTTGAACTCAGGTCCTCCTGACTCCAGGGCTGGTGCTCTCTTCACTGTGCCACCTAGTTGTCCCTCTGGTTCTTTTTTGAGAAATTATGATAATAATACTGACAGTAAGTACCCTTTGTTTAATTGTGGTTTCTACCACTTTCTAGAATGAGAGGCATTTACTTTACTAAACAGAATATAATTAGCTGTTCTCCAGAGTCCTCTTCCAATAGCACGTCATGGTATGGAGTTGACCCTAGGTTCTTGCAGTCTTTGGCAGCAGTGCATAAACCCTGGTACATCCTATGAAAATGGACAAATCCTTGAGTGTGAGCCAAGTGATAGACTGTGTGTCTGAACACTAGCCTAGGTCACTTTGTGGAAGCTGATCACCTCCACAAGTTGGCTTATCACCAACCAACAGATTGGTTGCAGGGTGATGAATGTTTTTGTCTTAACATTACACAAAAAACATCTGTTGAGTCCTAGATTAGTTATAATTCTCATTGGCCAAGGGAGGAAGCCCACCAATACAATTATAAATCTTTATCATAATGTTTTGTTGTATTTATTTTATAAAAATTTATTTATTTACTTTTAGATTATTATTGTATTTATTGACATACTTTTCTTATCAAACTAACTGTTGTTCCTTCTATGAAGTTAAAAAGTTAATACTTTTTTCACATTTTGATTTGGTTTGCTTTGTATAAAAAGCATTTTCTCTTGGAGTGGGATGAGGTAGATAAAATGGATTTGTCAACTGCCATTACTTATTATATCAGTTGTTCACTAATGTTGAAACTGCTGCTACAGATAATTATGTGCCCACCTTCCCCTATCACATAACCAGTAAATGGTATGAGACAATGTGGGTCATGAATTAAAAAAAATGTCTGGAAGTTACTCCTTCAACACCTACTAGATGTTACTCTAGGGAAATCACTTACCCTTTTATTTCCTTTGGCAACTTTCTGACACTATATAAGTTGCAGAACAGTTACAGAGAGAGTTTCCTCACCAGGAATTCCTTACACAAATAAAATCACATAACTGGCCCCTTCTTTTAGCCCACCCTCCCAAATCTGTGTACCTTTTAGTAGCAATTACTTGGCACTTTTTTATTATACATATTTTTAGTTCCATATTATTAATTAAACTAATTTTCCAAGCAAACATAAGGCATGTTACTGAAGTGAAGAAAGGGCAAGGGAGGGAGAAATTGGGATATCATTTTAGTTTGTTGGTTTGAGATAAATAATATGAATTTTATCTTTGAGGATTTGTATCCTTAACATTTTTTTAACTTCAATCTACACTGAAGAATTTTTCATAATATGATCATTAAACTAACGATGGCAACTGAGAGCCAGTCATCCCTCAGGGATGGAAAGGTAGAGTGATGAGTAGATTAGGGAGCTCATTCAGGAATCCTCACCCTTCGTCAGAGTATAAGCAGTATATTCAGAGCCCTGCTGAGTGAAGCTATGTTAATTTACTGATACTAAGTGGACATGATAGTGATGCAAACTATTTACAAGTATAGCTTTTGTGGTTTGTGAGTGTGTGATACAGCACCTTTTAGATACATTGAGGAACAATTACAGCTATCTTTACCCTCTCATTATTTATTCTCCCTCTCCCTGAATTCCAAAGCATTGCAGATGTTTTACAAAGTCTGTCCAATGGGTCTTAGCAAGTAATGCAAATAAGAATAATAAAGAATTTTTAATGTTACTCATTTTTTTCCTGATTTTTCTCAGTCTACATGCATTGTTATCTTCCAACCCATTGAGTCCAATTTTAAAATGTTATTTAAATGTGAGTTGCTTTTTGTTGAGCATTATCATTGTGATTGTCATTTCCTCTTGGTCCTTTTGCCTGATTCTCTAGATGTCTGTACTCTTCTTCCTTTTTTTTTTTTTTGGAGGGTAAGGTAGGGCAACTGGGGTTCAGTGACTTGTCCAAGGTCACACGGCTTGTTTTTTTGTGTGTTAAGTGTTGGAGACTAGATTTGAACTCAGGTCCTCCTGACTCCAGGGCTGGTGCTCTACTCACTGCGCCACCTAGCCATACCGATGTCTGTATTCTTCTGATCTAAGCTGTCCTTTTTCTTTTTAACATACCAGAGAAGTCTAATCTCCAAATAATTTTCAGAATTAATATTTTCTTTTTTCCTAAACTTTTTGTTTCTTCTAGCCTAGATACCTGATTTCTCAATGGTCAGCATTGAGATCTTTTCAGGAAGAGAAGACATCAGAATCAGACTTACTAACATCCCTAATTATAAATGTATAGAATTTAAAGTGTGTGTGTGTGTGTGTGTGTGTGTGTGTGTGTGTGTGTGTGTGTGAAGGGATCATTGAAGCTACTTAGTTCATTACCTTGTTGCATAGATAAAGGACATAAATCCCAGAGGAGTGAGATGATTTGTTCAAACTTAAAAAAGATTTGCCCAAATGATTTGCCACAAATGTGGCAGAACTTAGTCAGAGCCTAGGTGCTCTGACTCACAGTTTACTTGTCATACCACTGAGATCAGGGGGAAAAAATGCACAGAATGTGTCTCAGGGTCGTGGCCCAAGCAGTAAGGGGCAATTCACTGCAAGTATTGTGTCTGCTTCAGAGCTTCACATACTTAAAAATATTTGGAGATAAGGAAAGTGATAATGTAAAGGGTCTGTAAATTAAGATGTATCAGTAAAGGAAAAGCAGGTTGAGAGTTGGCTTCAATAACTGTATTCAGACATATGAAAGGATATTATGAGAAAGATTCTAAGGAGCTCTTTTCAGTCTGTATTATAGAGTACACTACAAGATAGCATGTATCTTAGATGTGGAAAGATCAAAGGACTTCTGGTTGCTGGGAGGTTGTTAAATACTCCAACAACCTAGGGATGTACAGTATAAACTTTTTGGGGGACTCTTTAAGGGTAGGTGTCCATTCAAGAATCATATTAAGTAACAATCATATTAAGTTATTTGTAGAATATTACTTAGACACTTGGGAAGATACCAAGTTTCTTTAAGATAAGAATTCCTATCCTAGAGCTTAATCATCTATCGGGGTTTAGGAGTAATCTAGCTTGAAATAAAGACTGTGGAATAGATGACAGTTTGAGGCCTCAGACTTTTCAGTGCAATTATTGTATGATAGCACTGGGGATTTACATAGAGGTTTTTAACCTGGGGCCCTATAGTGGTTTATAGACATGAATTAATTAAGCCCTCTGACTTTTATGATACCCTTGAGCATGGGTAACAAGCAGTTAAAGGTTTTACTTCCCACTAGTGAAATAAACACAGCTGCCTATGATGTAGTACAGCCCCAAATTTCCCCTACCCCCACCGCCATTCCCTCTCCAGTTAAAGAAAAAAAAGGATCTCAGATACATGGATCATATTCACAGGCATGTATAGCCTCTTTTGAGACTCTATTATCAAGGGGGTAAAGAACAAAAAGTTATTTTTTGATATATTCTTTAACATATTCAGATATGTGTACTCTTTTAGTCTTTCTGTGGTGAATATGAAATGGCAGAATATTATATGGAATGGAAAAATCAGCATTTCAGTTGATACACTTTTTGCATTATCAGGATTTATTCTTCTCCACAATTCATGTCTTTATTTTTTATTAACTGTTAAAACACCTATAATTATGATAGACCAAATTTCCATGAAAGGATCTCGGAAAAAATGCATTCCTACAATTTGGATTAATTTTCCACAACTTAGATTTTTTTTTTAAAATGGGCATAGTTGAATGACTGTAAATTTTATAGCTTCTTATAACCCTTCTAGAGGTATTGTCCACATTGCCTGTTTGCTTTGGCTCTAATCAAATGCTAATTAATCAACATTTTAGCAGTAAATAACATGCAGTTATTATTGATACTTTAAAATAATAAACTCGGTTTTGATTAACATAAATTTACCCTTATTTCAGCATATCATCTCATTAATTGTTTCTAGACCATACTAATGTCCACTAGTTCAGACAGGGATTTAACTTAAATTTATCTTTGTGTCATCTATGAAAAAAGGTTTATTCATCAAATTAATAGTATAAAAAGATTGCTTGGGGAAATATTTTTAAGCATTTCATATCACTTGCATGCAAGTAGATCTTATTGATTGAAGCAGATCTTTGGTCTTTTATTCAATAACACATTGTTGGCATTGAACTATACTTTTAAAATACTGTGTAATAAAGACATTACGCAATCCTTCAATTATTTTATGTCAGTGAGATTTTGCTAAATTGACTAAATTCCATTCCTGGCTCCAGAAAATTATGAATTATATTTAAATTCTATTAGGTCATCACATAAAATAGGTTAAAATGAGGCTAAATATGGTTCTGGTTTTAGCCAGTGGATAAGAAAATAGATTTTCGAACTCCTCTCAATTTTAAAAATAGATATTTTCTAAAGGAAAAGTCAAACCATGTATGATGCTACATCACTTGGAAATGGACCTTTATTGCTAAATTTCAATTATCTGCTTTCCTGACAAAAAAATATTTGATCTAAGATGCTGAAATTTTTTCTAGTAATAGTTTGAGACTCATTTTAGAGTCTAATATTTAAAATCCTCCCTTCAGGGGCAGCTAGGTGGTGCAGTGAATAGAGCACTGGCCCTGAGTCAGGAGGACCTGAGTTCAAATTTGGTCTCAGACACTTAACAGTTACTAGCCGTGTGACCTTGGGCAAGTCAATTAACCCCAATTGCCCTGCCTTCCCACCTCCAAAAAGTAAAAAAAAAAAATCTCCCCTTCAAAATAATTGAATATGTAATAAATGAGAATTTGAAAAATAACATATATAATCACTAACTTGGGAGCATGTTATATTTTATTAGGAAATTACTCAAATTATGCATAATATTGTCTTAAAAAGTAATCTATTTTCTAAAATGTTACATTTAGGGCTGGCAGGAACATTGAAAGTCTTCTAATCTAAGCCCCCCATTTTATAAATGAGGTAACTGAGGTTCAGAAAGGTTAAGTGATTTTCCCAAGGAAACACTGAAGGTAGTGATAGAGCTATGATTCTTACCTAGGTCTTCATCCTCCATAGCTCTTAAGTATTGTACCTTTTCTTTAGGGAAATGTATTGCAGGGAAAGAAAACAAAGCAAAATATGAAATTAATGTTACATTCAAATATATATTGATTTTTGAAGCGTATGTAAAATATTCAATTTTAAAATAAAGTTTTATATTAAGTGAGGAATTATAAACTCTCATGTTTAGGAGGTGGGAGGCAGAGCTGGGAAGAAGTCTGACCTTCTTACTTCCAAACAAGTGTAACATCCCCAAACATTTTCACCTTCTCTAATTTTCTTTTCCTTAGTGCTTAAAGCAAATCATGTTTCTGTATATTTTCTTTCTTTAGTCTGGTAAGATAATCATATTGAATTCCTATGACATTACACAAAAGAAATTTAATAATTTTTAGTGTAGAACATATATAGTTAATAGCAAATAGTAATGAGCTGACATTTGCATTGTGCTTTAATATTTGCAGCACACTTTACGTAGATTACATTATCTCTTCTTCATGACAATCCTGAGGTAGTATTATTATTATTATCCCCATTTTACAGATGATAGTGTTAGAAACACTATCACAATTGATACCAAAATTTGGGTATCAAAAGAAGTTTATTGAGGAGAAGTACAGAAGAATTGGACACCCTTAATCAGTAATGGACTCTGCCCTTCTTTAGGAAGGAGGAGTGCCAAATACAAAAATGAGAAGAGCTTTATACTGTTAGTTAGCATGGAAAACTCCCTTCAGAAGTCGGATTGGTCCATTCTCTTCAGGGTTTCAATTTTCCCATATTCCCATTACATATTTCTCTTAAACATTTTTTAATATTTTCCCCCATCATCATACATTGTCATGCATCCCATGTTTTATTAATGAGGTTCTAATTCTGTTTGGGGTGTATGCATGAGGTGTATTAAGCAAGCATAGTAGTAATTTTGGAACACTCGGTCATTGACCCCTCACTAGTTTAAGCCATATCGATTTCTATCCTGGTCTGAACATCTTGCAACGCCTTTGTCTACCTTCTGATTGGTTGGGTCCACCTGCTGTCTGCTAACTCCCTTTATCTTCAGTAATGTCTGGCAATTCTAGGGAAACTTAACTCCTTACTGTTTCTCACAATTTATTATCAGTAGTTTTTTTCAGTAATTTTTCACAATTCCATGGAAACGACTCTTTGCTATCCCCTCACAGTAGAATTGAGACTGAGAGAAATTAAGTGAATTGTCCAGGCTTACAAATGATTAAGTGTCTGATACAAGATTCACTCTCAGTTCTTCCTGGCTCCAAATCCAGCACTCCATCTACTACCTTACCTGATGGACAAATTACTGGGTTTTTTTGTCGATTAGAATTCAGGAGGGTTTGTGTACAATATAGTCCACAGACCCAGATTTCATTCTTAGCTTGTTGACATCTATTAGTGTGAACAGAGACCAGCTGATGGTTAGTTAAATTTAGATAGAGGTGACAATACTGTAACTTTTCTATCTGGTGTGATTTCAGAATAAAGCATTCCACAAGTGAATTTCCATATTGTGGAGCTTAACTGGTTAAGTACTAAATCTTTATTAAACAATTTTCATAGGAATCTTAAAAATGCATTTTCCCCTGCCTTCTTAAGCAGTATATACTAAATATAATTTGACCTTTCCCTTGACTACTAAGGATCATCATTACTAAAGTGGATTGTACTGCATGCTTATATAGTGATGTTCTTGATATATTGAGGAATGTAAGGTTGTTTTTTGCTCGAATTGTAAATGGTCTCAGATTGCTATGTGTTTAATTCTTATGTTTGCTTTTATGGTTTTTCTATCTTTCCCCATATTATGAGCTCTTAGGTTGTTGTTTTTTCCTTTTGCTGTCAATCTTTCTGGACCTGGCCATATCCTCACCTGCCTCCTACCCCTAGTTGTCTGCTTCTAATCTATTGTGGTTTGGGTAGCTAGATAGCTAGGTTTGCTGGAATTATGTGCAAAGTAAGAATAAAAGGGGCCATGTTTGAGCTCTTCTGTTATGTAAAGCTAAATTTTTCATGCTTATACTTTGTGCCTTCCATTTTAGCTACACGCAGGCTTTTGTTGCTTTCTACTTGGTCTTTGGTGTCCTGGGGAATTGAGGTTCCTTAAAACTGATTCTGGAAAAACAGGATTATCATTGTACTAGAGATTTTTTTTTTTTCTGCTTGTCATCTGATCCCAGGGCTATAGCTTGTAGTTTAACACTCAATAAATATATAGTTGGAATTTTTAAAAGTAAGGTGCTCTTATATAATAACTATTCAAGGATAGTCCTGTCTCTTAGGTCTTGGTTTTGCTAATACTTTGAAATGATACTCCTAGTTATGTGATTCTTGAGAATCTTCTTCAGTTGCCTTTAACCAAAACAGTAATATGACCCCTGTAGGCTCTGTAAAGGCTTTGCATAGTATTTAGTAAAGAAGTCAGGGGTGGTTAATTGGAAAGAATCTTAGAGAACATCTGTTTCAGTGGTTTTTAACCTTTTTTATGTCATGGCACAATAGTGGTTAGTCTAGTCCCCTCTTCACAATAATGTTTCAAAGGCATAAAAACATACAATATTACAAAGGAAACTAAGTATATTGAATTACAATCATCAAACTTTTTTTTAAAGTTCACAGATCCACAGGTTAAGAACTCTAATAGGCACATAGGACTTCAGAGCTACATTGTGTTATTGTTTTAAAGTAATCAATGTAATAACCTACTAATTAGAACTACAGTTGTAGATATGAGTAGATAAAACCATTTAACCAGATCATTGTACCAGTTAGCTGTGGTTACATACCTATATTGATATATGCATAATTTTATATCTAGAAAGGATCTTCGAAATCATACAGGTAAACTTCATTTTGTCTGTTAATAAAGAGGCCCAAATAGATGCAGTGATTTTTCTAGAATATTTAAGTGATTTGCATATCATTAAAATTTTTGTTCTCTAACCACTTAGTTTTGAGAATACATAAATACAGCTAAAAAGTGCTTTTAGGTTCTTTAGGGGATCATACTGTTTTTTTTAAAAAATGCTGGTCTAGAGTGAATGTAAATACAAATTGTTTCTGTTTGGCCAGAAACCCTGAGGGTCTTCCCCTCCCAGATTGTGGGTTTTATTTATTTATGTATTTTTAATGGCTAGGTAATAGAGGCTCTTCTATGCCTTTTTTCTTACCTAGCTTTAATCACTGAAAGGGTATTGTCTTAGTCAAACTGAGACCTGGAAAAGACCTAAGTATAAAAAGGCCAAGGTCTCTCACCTCATCCAGTGTCACCTCCAGTCATCTTTTCTATGTTTTGCCAAATGGCTCCAGAGGAGAAAGTGAGGGTGGTGACTTTGCACAGTCCTTCCTCACATAAATCCAGTTCACTTGTGTGCTATAATATCACTTCCTTGATATCATGGTCCTCTTTGAGAATGAAGGACAAACAGCAACAACAATTCCTTTATTATAGATTTCAAGTAAGATGATTTTATAGGGCACTCATATTGTTAATTAAATTGAGTGTGAAAAGTTTTTGAAGAAAATGAATTTTGTCCTTTAATGAACCCAAAATACTGACAAAAGATGTATGCCACTTAAATGGTTAATTTTTGGATTTTATTCATTATTGGCAAATCTATAAGACTATTAAATTTCAGAATAAGTGAACTCCCTTTTACAGTAGATTATCTCCTATCTGTCAAAATTACTCAGTTTCCTTAGAAGATATAATATTCTTAGAAGGAGTTTCCTCATCTGGGTTTTCCCTTTGCCAGTAAAATCTCAGGTTCAATCCAAAGGGAAAGAAATCATTCTTTGGAGGTCCCCTCCCCCTCCACTAGGAGTAGTTAGGTTGGAAGTGAGACAAAAATAGCCAGTGGGCTGGGTGTGGTTATGGATTTAGAGGAGCTCTTCCTTTTGCTTCTAGACTCTCTGACTCCTAACCTTTAGACTTTCAGTTCATTCTTATGATATCTTCACTCTCTGGGCCACAACTCCTAGGTTTCTCACACCTCTGTTATCAACAGATCATCTAAACATATCCTTTTGACCCAAAATTTCTGGGATACTCTGACAAAGAGGGACAGGGAGCAGCTGGATATATAACTTAGACTTCTCTAATGAGCTGTGTGGTGTATTAGAAAGAACTCTAGATAGGTCAGGAGACTTGGATTTTATGCCCTTTCTCTGTCACTAATTAGCCCTGTTTCTTTGGTCAGGTCCCAATTTCATGAATTTTCATGGGTTGTCCTCTTCTTCCTCATCTGTGTTCTAGTTTCTCTGGTTTCTTTCAAGTCTCAGCTAAAGTTCCACCTTTGGGAAGAAGCTTTTCCTGATCTGTCTTAATACTTGTGTCTTCTCTGTTGATTTTCTTCAATTTACTCTGTATATACCTTTTTTTTTTACATAGCTGTTTCCTCCCATTAGACTATGAACTTTAGAGCAGGGACTATTTTTTTCTTTTCTTTATCTCTCCAGGGGGTAGCACAGTGTCCGGCACATAGTAGGTGCTTAATAAAAGCTTGTTGTCTGAGTGATTACATTAACTTTTTTTTGAATGTTTCTGTGTCTGTGGAATAGGTACAATAACTACCTCGCCATCTAGTTGTGAGGTTAAATAATCTAACTTATGTAGAGCACTTTGTAACTATGTTATTGTGGCCGAGACAAGGGTTGAATGGAAGGGAAAACAAGTCAAGTCAGTAAGTCAACAATAATCATTTATTTACTGCCTACTATGTGTGGGGCACTGTGCTACAGGCTGGGAAGGGGACTCTTGTTTGATGGGGAGCAGGAATCCAGGATTTTAATGTTTAAATCTAATTCTTTTGACTTCTAACGTGTGTTTGTGAGAGAAAGAAAAATTAAACTATGTATGGTATTGCAGAATGTCAGCTTTGCAATTAATTCTACAGGGCTAATAAACTAAGAAGAGAAAAACAATGACAATTTGTCCAGGCGGTGTGGAAGTTATTACTAATTCTAGTCATTTGTAGAAACTGTTTATCATTTGTGCCTTATCATTCAGTACAAAAATGAGTATTTGTAGCATTAAGTATATGTCAAATTAACTTCTCTAGGTTTTACTTGATAGCATTGCCAATCTCCATTTATGCTCAGGCTTCATGGTTTGCTGCTTAGGTAGAATCATCCCTCTGTCATGGAGACTCTGGGTAGGCAGACATAATACCTTGTATTTATACCAAACTTTTTACTTTTCACAAGGCTTTTGCCATAAAACAACACTGAAAAACAGGCAGGGTAAGGGTAATGTAATTAAAGGCTGTTAGCATTACAAGGGACCTTAGTGATCCACTGCTGTAGAGATTCTTAACTCTCAAGTGTCACGGACCCCTCTGTAATTCTGGCTAGGTCCTATGGACCTAGGCTCCTTCTCAGAATAATGTTTTCATAGGAATAAAATAAAACACTAAGAATTCTAAAATGTAATTTCAATTGTATTTAAATGAAGTGTTTTATATATATGCATATGTAGATGTGTGTGTATGTGTTTATGTGTGTACACACACATAATTTTTTCCCCCATCCAAATTCACAGACTAACTGAAATCCATCCATGAATCCCTAGATTAAGAACTTCTGAACTTGGATCAGTGAATAGAACACTGGGGTCAGGAGGACCTGAGTTAAAATTCGATCTCTGACACTTACTAGCTGTGTGACCCTGGGCAAGTCATTTAACCCCAATTTCCACAAAAATAATTAAAAAAAAAAAACTTTTGAACTAGTGGGACACCTTTACAGTGAGAAAACTGGATAGGTAAAGTGGCTTGACTACAGTCATAAAAAAGTTAGTGACAGAGGAAAAATTCTAACTCAGATTTCATAAAACTATGTATGTTCTGTCCTCTATGTTCCATCCTGTGATAGCTGAGGATCTTGAGATACTGAGAAATTTCCCTAAAAACTCCAGTTTTTTGGAGAGAAGAATAGGATCAAAACTTGGATCTCAAGACTTGTGACTCAGAGTTTTTGATTGATCATTGCCAAAACTGAATTTTAGGCTGTAGTAATTCTGCTCTGGTACTTTATCTAGGCATTATGGAATCACTATACAGCAATATAATATGTTAGGGAAATTACCTCTTCTGAGCTTCCCAATACATAATTTTTCATGTGTGTAAGAGCATCCTTGTTTTGGTGCATTAGGTAAGATTTTAGGTTTTTCTGTAAAATATTCCATCTTTACAAGGCATTCCAGTGTAATTTTTTAAAAAGACAATCAGGGTTAAGTGACTTGTCCAGGGTCATAAGCAAGTAAGTATGTGAAATTAGATTTGAACTCAGGTTCTTCTGACTCCAGGGCTGGTGCTCTATCCACTGCACCACCTAGCTGCCCCTCAATGTAATTTACTCATATAAATTTTCCCCTCTTCATTTGAAATTTTAAGGATTCCTACTACCATTCCAGTTGTTGGTGCTAGTTGTTATATAAAATTCACTTTAAGTGATATTTTCTTTTTCATCATTTATTGTTGATGTGATTCTTTTTAAGATGTAGCTTCCTAGAGCACAAGGATTATGGGGAAATATTTTGATGTAGTGTAAAGAACACTGAATTTGCTTTTAGAAGGCCTTGGTTAGCATTTTCATTCTGGTCCTTACTCCTAATGTAAATCGCCTCATCCTTTGGGTCCTTGGATTCCTTCTCTATAAAATGAGAGGGTTTGACTAAGTGCCCTCTAAGGTTCTTTGCAGCTCTAAATGTGTGTGTGTGTGTGTGGGGGGGGGGGTTGTTTGTTTATTTCTTGAGTACAGAGACTATTTTATTTGATCTTTGTATTCCTAATGTCTAGCACAATGAATTTATTGGTTGCTTATGAAACATTAACTTGATTTAGTAAATGTCACATTATAGGCCCTTTTCAACAAGATATCTCCCATCCATATATCAAAGTAATTCAAGATTACTTGAATGTTGTAACATTTGCCCTCCCTACTCAACAATTCTCCAATTAAAAAAAAAACATGAGATGATGCATAAAGCAAGGAGATACATGCTCACAAAAGTTATTAGATATTGTACTAGAGGAGATAAGAGTGAAGAATTCAGGTCAAGAAGGGATTCCCTGTGTATGGCAAGGTTCTCTACATCAGATATGTCAAGCTGGGCAAAATGTAGCCCAAATCAGATTAAAACATAATTGAGAAGTGTTTAGCAAAATTAATAAGAATATAGTGCAGCATAGGTAATGTTAATTTGTGATTTTCTAAGTCAAAATGCAGCCTGCAGAGTTCTCTATTTGAACTTGATGCAACTGTATTGTTTTGTGGATGACTTGCACTGATTTAACAAGCTTTAAAACACTATAGACCCCCTTGGAAGTGTTCTTTAATTATTCAGAGGACTTTGACATGTTTATCCACACAGGAAAGGCCAAGTGGATGAAGTATGTCTGTTGTCCAGGTTTCAACCTGCATTTGGATGGACATCCTATAGAGCTTGTCTATCTGGGACAAAAGACCCATCTTTAAAATATTTTAATAGTCTAAAATGACAAGGAGAGATAGAATACAGCTGCCTCTAAAGAACTAAGAATCAGTCTCACCCAGAGGACAATTAAGAGACACAATGGTGAGTGTGAGCAGGTTTTGACATATATCTGATAAAGAACTCTGGAGAACAAATATGAATGTAATTAAGAAACTTTGTGACAGGAAGAGAAGATTGGTCATAAGGCAAGAATGGGAAAGGACAGGTGGGTAGCCAGAGGGCTCCATTAGTAACTCTATCATAGCAGAAAGAAGGAAGGAAAGCTTCCCATAGGCTGAGTGGACTCCGTGTGATGAAGTTTTAGAAAATCATTGACAGTGGTCATTTAGAGCAGGCATGTGTGGATGGTCTTGCTCTGCATTGTTGGAATAAATTCCCAAATCAATAAAATTATGTGTGTATGTATGTGTGTATGCATACATATACACATACATATATATTTAAGTATTTGTTATGATTAATATCACAAACTAAGCCACAGAGTAAGCCAGTATCTGCTCTCTATGTATGAAGGAAGGGTCAACATTGAACTAATGGGAAATGAATGTTTCTTTGGTGGTTAAAGTATAATTTTAAGTAAAATCATTGGAAGCTATAGCATGACTTTGGAGTGACAGAAGTGAATGTCAGCTCATTTTGCATTGGGTAAGATTTTTTTCCCTCTCATTTCTCTATGCTGATATAATGAAAGAATGAACATAATGGAAATGTTTTAAAAGAGTTTAAAAAGGGGCCTGACTAATTCAGCACTTTCTGCAAATTAGCAGAATTATGGCTTTTTAAACCCAATTTTTGTTAGAGACCATTGTTTAGGATTTTGATGTATTGTTAGATCTGTTTAAGCCCAGAATGGAATTTTAGGAGGACAGGCAGAATTTAGGTTAGGTTAAGACTTAGGTTAGAAGGACAGGCAGAATTTCATGAAAGTATTTGGTGGACTGGAGAGAATTCCATTTTGGTTATGTTGTTTTCCCAAAGAAAATAAGTTCATTTCACTGTTCAGCAAAAGGAGAATATTACTAGAGTTTCCAAAGACTCTTTATAAATAGTAAAAAGGCCAACAATTTCCATCAACATTATCCATAGTATTAATGGTAGTCTTTAAAGACTCATTAAAATAATAGAAAGACATGGTCAATGTGGGAATTTGTTTTGCTTGACTATGCATATTTTTTAAACAAGGGTTTTGATTCTCTTTCATTTTTTCTAGTGGTTGAGGGAAGTTAAAGGGGAAAAATGCTTCATAACAAGAAAAAATATTTTAATGATAAAGTAGGTAATACAAATTTTGTTGTATGCCTTGTAAATAGAGAAGAAAATGGAGGCACAGAGAAAACTTGCTTCAGTAATAGGGGAAAAGGGGAAATGTCATGAACATCTATTGTAGGTGACAAGGTATTCATAGGGTTATAGATGGAGAGCTAAAAGGACCTTTGGAGATCACCTAGTCTAGCTTCTTCATTTTAAAGATGAGAATTGTGGAGGTTCTGGGAGGAACTGATCAGTAAGAGGAAGGGGCAGCAGGGGTGGAGGAATCCTTCAAGTTAAGAAGGAATCTTTAACTTCATCACCTTCATACTCCACAAGCAACTTTTGCAAGAGTAAGCTTTTTATCAGTTTGAGAGAAAGAGCTGTATTTCTGTCTAGCATCTATTGCTTTACTGGGATAGAATTGAATACTTGGGCACAGTAGGGAAGCTGATTGGCTTCTTAGCTGCTCTCAGATTGGATATTTACATTGTGGTTTCCATATTTTGACAAATTAATTCTTGGTAAGTCAGGTTTCATGATTGCCACAAAATGATTATTCTCTTCTCCCTAACAGAAATGGACTGCTATTGCTTAGTGTTTAAATTGTTTGTTTTAAATTTTGAACTTGTGGTAATACAGTTCTGGAGAAGTCATTCTCCTGAGCAAGAGAATAAGGGAAGGGCACCTTGATTATCAATCTCTAAACAGAGATAACATGGTAAAGTGAATAGAACTGATAACATAAGGTAAGAAATATGATTCTTTATTGAGTTCTGGACTTATCATTCTACCAAACAAATGAGCTGAGTGCTAACATTGCTCCTCAGAATGAAAGAATAATTTATCAAGAGTTCAAATGGGGGAATGATTTCCAAATGGAATGGAAAGAGTCTGTTGTTTAAATTTGTTTGTTAAATTTGTTGTCACAAAGGGAAGTGCAGGTTCCAGGAGGTGATGGGTTTGAGTTTATTGTTGTTATGGTTATTTAATACAAAAAAGGGACCTATTTCTGGATACTTTGGTGAGGTGAGGAAAAGTAGAAAAGTGTTGTTTGTGTAACCGAATCTGTTCTGGATGGTGGCAATTCAGTTACTACTTTGTTCAAAAAGGCACATAGCAAACTGTCATCTTTTAGAAAAGAGGACAAAAGCTTTTCTACTATAGGATGTTAAAAGTTAGATACTGGTTGATTTCTTCATTCCAGTCCTAGATTGGTTTGAGGAGAATAAAGGGAGAGGAATCACATTTACTGCTGGGTCTTAAAATTGAGATTGTTCTTAATCCCCTTCTCATTTCTCTCTATAAACCTTGCTTCTGTCATTTGTTTTTCAGGTGTTCATCAGAGTCACTGAGGTCTAATTTACAAGAATTTGTGTTGTTGTTTTTTTTTTAAATTTAGGAGGAAAACTTCATTTACCACCTACTAGTGCCCTGTGCTATCTGCAATGATTTTCTCATACATTTTTCAGTTCAAACCATTAGAAAGGAGTATGACTCATGGAATATTAAAGAGACAAATAACATCCAGATATCTATATTTTTTAATTTATGATTGCCTTGGTGACTTTTTGAAAAGAATTTCTAAGTTGTTTATATGATAATAATTAGTTTTGTTGATAAGACAGGCCTTCAGCTCCTGTCTGATTCAATATTTCCATGACAGAATGATACAGTACTTAAATAACAGTGAAAATTTCTCTAATTGAAAGCAAGAGATAAGTGCATTTTTTCCAGGGTAACATGAAGGTCATTTACTATTTGCTGGAACGCATTCAGCTATTTCTTATCCATTCTAGTTCTCTTCTGCAGGGAGGATACATAAACAAGCCCAAACTGTTTAAAGTAGCAAATGTTTTACTTTTAAATTTTATTGCTTTAAAGTATTAACCTCATATCGTTAACAAATTTCAGCTTCTGGGTTCATGTCAAAAATAAGTTTTTTATGATGTTTGACCTTTCTTAGTTTTTTTTTTTTTAACATGTTGTTCCTATACTGTGTGGCTAGGGCAGAGTGATGACAAACATTTTGGTGAGGTTTTCATTTTAATACTATTTATTGGTTTTTGTTTGTAGTCTTTCCTTTTCACATTTACAGGTGCAAGTTTTTTGGTTGTTTTTTGGGAGGGGGTGTTGTTTTTTTAAAGCTTAGAGTCCTTAGTCATGTGTACTGGGACAATACTATGAGGGATTCATTTCAAAGTTTAACTTTAACCAGGTGCCTGAGCCCTATGATATCACTTAGGAATTTACTTAATGAATAGATGCTTTGTCCCTGTGCTTATATACTTTGCTGCTGAAATGTAATGTAAATTGTTAATTGAGTTAGAAGTAAGTTCAGCTACTTGGTCAGGCCCCTTTAGTCTATATGTGTGATTTCTCTGCTTTTAGCCAGGGACTTCATCTGTCCCACAGTAAGGTGGTGACATCATCAAATCAAGCTTGAGGTTTATTTCAAGCTGGCTGATAGGTAGTTCCTACCTTTTTACGTCTCACAAGGCTTTGAACTGGCTATGGACAACACTTCTAATTTTAAAAATTCTTCTTTCAGCGTCATGAACAAGCTATGCATTATATTAAATGATACTCAAGGTCACCACCACTGATGCTCTGAGTCTGAGTCAGTTCAATTGTATAGTAACTATGATCACCAAAGCAGAGCCCTGCTGGACTGAGCATGTACAGAAAATGTAGAACAGCAGGATGCCCAAGCACATATACTTGAGAAAAAGCAGGGTGACTGAAAGAAAACGCTTCAAAGATTTTGGAAGCATGACTTCAAAAGAGTATGATGTAGATTGATATTCTTAGACTCAACAAAGTCTGAAAGCACCATGATTAGAATGGTACATTTTTGAAAAATGACAAACTGGATGGAGGCATATTTTATCAACAACTTGAGGTATAGCAAATGGTGATCACTCTTGAAAATCCAAATGTGGTATGGTAGGAAAGGTGTTGGAAGACCTGGGTTTGACTTCTGACTTTGCTACTTGTTTATTGTGTGGCTTTAAGTCATTTAACCTTTTTGTACCTTAGTTTCTTCATCTTTGAAATGTGGAAGTTAACCAGATTATCATTATGGTCCCTTCTATCTTTAAAAACTCTCTGATTTTATTATTTATTATTTTATTTTGGGGTTTATGCGTATATAATGTGAAATAGATTGTTAAGCTTTTTCAGTAACATTCCTGTACAGAGACAGAAATCATTCTCAGTAATTTCATTGTCAAATATAGAAGGGAACACTCTCTCTGATCAAATATAGAAGGCAACACTCTCTCTGCCTTTCTCTGTTTCTTTGTCTGTCTCTCTTTTTGTATATACACATACACCCACATATACCATCAAGCAGAATTGAAAATACAGTCTTGAATTTGATTTAGACTGAAGAGTTTAGGATTAGTTTGCCTTATATGGTAAACTAGACAATCTCTTTTCTATAAAGACAATCATTTCTAAAGTTTCATTTTTACAGTTTATGCATATGGAAGAAAAGTAGAGAAAATTTGGAATTGGAGATAAAGAACTCATAAAGAAATAGTGAAGTTAGAGGTGTAAAGGTTATTTGTTTATTGTTATTTAATACTAGAAAATGCTGTTTTCCATGGTACATAGGATTACTCTTTGTGGATAAGTCAAATAGTGTATCATATTGAAGACTGAGTGTCTGTGGTAGGCAATAACGCGTGTTCAGTCCCACAACTATGAAGGGGACAGACTTGCTTTGTCTTTCATTTTTGTGGAGAGCATGATTTTGAAACTTTGCTTATGGTTCATAATGCCTAGTTTCTGGTCTGTTCTATTTTGTGAGTTCTAAACCCTTATTTACCATCTTGATATCTTGGTTTTGGACACAATGTAGATGATCTATGTCTCTCTTAAGTAGAATCACCCAAAACTGGAGATGAAACTTTTATCCTATCTTGGACAGGTTTCTGTTGACATAAAAATGTATTAGTTTTTTTTTTTTTTTTTAGCAGTCATGTCCCTCCTTGTTCTGAGGCAAGATGCTTAAAGTTTTGTCCATAAATTCTGGGTTCATCTATTTAATAGGTTTGTTCAGATTCCCATAAAATTCCTACCAGAACTGAAGTGATATAGGGAAGGTATGTGTGTTTCCTTTTCTCTCCTTTTTCCCTGTCTTCTCTTCCTCTCTCCCTATCTCTTTTCCTTCTCACCCTGTCTCCTCTCCCTGTATCCTGTCTTTCTTTCCTCTTTCCTGCCTTCCTTCTCCCTTTTCCTCTCATTCCTGTTTTTCTTCTTCCTCTCTTTCTTCATCCTGGCCCTCCCCTCCATCAACCCCACCCCCCTTCATACAAACACAGACTTGCAGGGACTGGAAATGAAAGAAGAAAGTAGCATCTTCCACTACAAACGGGTCCCCTAATTGAGGAATCAAGAAAGATAAAGTAAATTAGGAAACAAATCACAGATTACATTTGAGAACTAGGTGCTATTTGCCTGAAGAATTTAGAAACTTCTTTGCTTAAACCTTGGCGATAAACATTTATATAGTGTGTCCTAGGCACTATGCCAAATGCTTCTTACAGATAGTCTCATTTGATCCTTGCCACAATCCTTCAAGGTAGGTACTATTATTATCCCCCTTTTACCATTGGGGGAACTGAGGCAGAGCTTAAGTGACTTGCCCAGGGTCACCTGACTAGTAAGTATCAGACAGATCTTTAGGTCTGTCTAGCTAATTCTCTGTCTACCAGCAGTCTCAGAATACAAGCGTTGGCAGTTCTCAACAAATTAAAAAGCTTTTAAGAGAGTTTGACAGTCTGACTATATCTTTAATTCAAGGATTAGCTGATAGTTCAGAGAGAATAATGCCATCAATAAATAGTAACATCTGACATTTGGTTGTTTTATATTATCTTGCACAATCCTCACAACAACACAATGAAGTAGGTACTACAGGTCTTATTATCTGCATTTGTATATGAGGCACTGTAGACTCAGAAATTGAATGGTTTGTCCCTGGTCACACAGCTAGTGAATGTCAAAGCCAAATTGTGGGTATCTCTCCAATCCAACACACAGCTAGTATGTGTCTGAGGACAGCTTTGAACTCAGTTAGATGAGTCTTCCTGACTCCAAACCTTCCCTCTATGCACTGAACCACCCAGCTGCCCCGATTAAGCACCCAAGTAGACAGTAGGGCCTAGAGCACTTTACTTAGCTTTGGGTCAAATTTGGGAATTGGAAATCCATCTTCCATATCTGTTGCTCTGCACCAGAGGCTCTGAGCCTTCACAATAACGTATGCAACTCTACTTATCACAAAATAAAGTAATATGGGGGCCAGAGAGAGTGAAATCTTATGGCAATATGTAACATTTATGAAAAAAAATAATAATTAAATGTGTTCCTTGTTACATTTCCATGTAGAGGTTGCTCCCTAAGTGGCTGCCTCCTTTGCCCACCCCCTTTGCCTGACTCTAGTATTATCTCTTTACTGCTTTCAGTAGGGAAAGGTTCTCTCTTTATTAACTGCTAAAACAGCAGGTAGTTGAGGAAGACTCATGCCTGCTGTCAGCATTCCTAGAGCATGTTGACCTCAATTTTTGAAGTTCACTTAAAAATAATTCAACATCGTAATGGCAACATACAGTGTAACTGTTTATTATCTATTAATAATATATCATATTATAGACAATATATTAATAATAATATAAATATTAATAATGGCTATTAAGCACCATGATAATGTTTACATATTGACTAGATCCTTCTCTTCCCCTTTCTAATTGCCTGTCAAGGAATTTCGAGCTTCTTTATAGTCACTTTTTTTTTCCTTCTCAAATAGTAGTCACTCCATGCCCCCCAAGTTATGTTTGAGATTAACCAGTTAGGAGAAGGACAGAGAGTATATGAAAAAACAAATGTAAAGCCAAACTTTTTTTTTCTTTTTTGGAGGGGAGAAGACAGGGCAATTGGGGGTAAGTGACTTGCCCAAGGTCACACAACTAGTAAATGTTAAATGTCTGAGGCTGGATTTGAACTCAGGTTCTCCTGACTCCAGGGGCAGGCTCTATTCACTGTGCCACTTAACTTTCCCAAAGCCAAACTTGTGCATAGAAAAATGTCCATAATATTCTGCTCAAAGCATTTGGAACCCTCAGAATTAAGGGATTATAGATTTAGAGCTGAAAAGAAACTTAAGAGGTCCTCATTTTCTAGGTGAAGAAACTAAAACCTATGGACAAATGCTTGCTAAGGCCACACAGCAGAACTGGGATTTGAACTCAGCTTTTCAAACTCTAAAGCCAGCATTTTTTTCCTATTGTACCATTTTGTTATAGTTAATATCTATGCAAAAATCTTTAAGTAAACTGATAGATCGCATATTATTGATATCTACATACAGAAAACAAATTTTAGAGAAACATTTTAATTATTCATTCTTTCATAACCACAGTTAACTGATATAAACATTTGTAAAATTATTTTCTCTAATCTTGGTATGCAATTCATTTCCCTCACAAATTTAATCATAAGCTTTAAGGAGGGACCATTCAGTTCAACCCCTTTATTTTATATGTGAAGATAAGGAGGGTCAAAAAGCTTGTGACCTGCAAAAATTTGAATCTAGGTTCTTAAATTCCAAACCTGGTACTCTTTTCAGTAAACTATATTCCTTCCCAGTATTGTCTGACAATTTTTTATGGTACTGAATCAAAATCAATCACATAGTCACTCAAGAATCAAAATTATAAATTATCTAATGAACAGTGGCAGGATACATTGTGAGTAAATTAAGCTGGTTTGTATGAGACACAATAGTTATTTTAAATGTACATGGTGATTTAATCTCTTCAAATTAAAAATCAGTGACAAAATATTAATTTGAAACTAACTTAGATTGTGGACAGCCAAGTAAATGTTTAATTTACATAATATTTCTATAGTATAGCTTTGTATCTACATGAGTTTAAAAACATGCTTATATAATTCAGAGTATTTTCTTCAAAAATAAAAAAATTTTCTAAAGGGTCTGGAACCACTTGTTTTCAACCGAGCTAAGGACCTCAAAATTTAATAATTCATTCTTTTTTTTTTTTTTTTTTTTTTTTTTACTGGGGATTAAGTTTGTCCTTCAGGAACCAGCAGCTCTGTCTGATGGATGACAATGTTAAGAATAACTTCCTACCTACTCATTGTTTTACTTCCTTTATGGTTGTAGGGAGTCATTTTAGTGGTGTTAGCATAAATCTTACACTTTTCTCATGTGCTCCACAAAAGTTACAGTCTTTTGCAGATGACGCATTAAATTGTTTGGCTGTTGAGATGATCGATGCCATAGGGAGATGCATCTCAGTGTGAGGCATGAACAGAACCAGATGAACTTCCAAGAAATCAAGATCACACAGGTCCTGTTTCTAAGCATATGCCTCTAGGAATTATCAAAGAAGAAAGGCAGAAGGAAATGTAAAATTGTATACCTTTCTCACTGACAGTGTGCAGACTTAAAAAAAAAAAAGAATTCTAGCAAGAATGAAACACATTACCCATACCTTCTCATTTTCTTCTATCGTGCCGTATGCTCTAATTAGTGTGTGAGAGACAGTGTAAACTCAGCAATCTCCTTTTGATAGCTTAAAATTAAACCAGTTTAGGGATGAAACTTGTAGATACTCTACTACAAATCTTTGGCATCCTTTATCTCTTGAACTTGAATCTTATTTTCCCATATTTTTCACTGTCCTTCCTTGTGCCCACTGGTGCACTGAAGTCCCCAAGTATTCAAATGCCCATTTGTTTGGTTTGGAGGATCTGGTTCTGAATTGACTTTCTTCTTCTCTTCTATGACAGATTTTGGTTTGTAAGTAGTACTTAGCACAGTGCCTGACTCATATATATAGTATGTGCTTAATAAATGTTTGCTGCTTAATTAGCTCCATGTTCCTCTGTTTGCTTGTTTTCTGCAACAAGATGGACAAGTGCCCTTTGGAATGTTTGAACATGTTGAAACCAACTTTGCTAACTCCTTTCCCTTTCCAACCTAGGAGCCATATTTTTATTTAACTACAATTTCTTTTTTACCCTTTGGTTCTAATCTAATAAAGAAGCTGGCAAACTGTGAGGTAAGAATGGTTTTTACACTTTTAATTAATACATTTCTAATTGCATTTAAAAGTATAAAAACCATCCTTAGATCATGACAGGGAGCTGTAATTTACTGACCCCTAATCTAGTATATCAATATTGATGCAGTTCAATTCTTCCACTAGTATGCATTGGTCATTGGACAAAGATTTCACATTTAGAGTAACTACATTTCTGTGAAATTTACACAGCATCCAAAAACAATGCCATTCTTAGCATCTATCCCTTGCCCTCTTTTCTGCCACACCATTACCTTCCTGGTGAAATTAAAGGAGGCCATGTTTTGTTTTTCTTTCATGGATGGTCAAGACCAAAGGATTCATCATCTAGTGGCCAGACTCATGGTGATGATCACTTCTGTACTTTAAGGTAGCAGACTCAGTCTTTCAATGAGACTAGCCCCACTTTTCCCATGAGACCTTTCCTGATCCCTTCCTTCCAGCTGCCCAAAAAGTATTTTGTATTTATCTTGTTTGTATTCATATTTACATGTTGCCTCTTCCCCCATGCTCTTTGAGGGAAGGGACTAATTAATTAACTTACTGCATTTTTATCATTAGTAATGGATAGAGAGCAGGCCTTAGTACCAAGAAGACCTCAGTTTAAGTCTTACCTCTTGACATGCTGGCTATGTGACCCTGGGTTACTCACTTAACTACTTTAGTATTATAAACTGTCTGGGACTATAAGTTGCATAGAATGTGCTGACCTTAGTTGGCAGAGAGAATTCCTTTTTTAAAATCAGAGGTCCCCTAACTTATTACTATCTGTATATTCAAAGTCATTTATATATGGGCCAATCCTAATTGGCCAATTATGTGCCTATAGGCAGAAAATGGTATTTTTATCATCTGTGTAGAATAGTATTTTAATATCTCCCTATTCACGAGAAAGTAGTGTAAGTTCTCTGGAGATAGCATGCATTTGCTACATTTAATATGCTTTTGATGATACTGATTGAAATTTTAACTATCAATCTGTACTGGACCCTCTGCTTTTTTATGAAGGCATCAAAATTTATGTGTCCATGGTTGCATATGTAGGTGAATTATTCTGCAATGATATTTAAGGAAAACTACACTATCTCACTAAAAATATTTAATGGGCCCTAGCAATAACTTAGACTTCAGGAGAACACGTAATTATAGCATACCCCCATATTATCACAGTAAGTTATTTTTTTAAAGGAACACTTTTATATGATTTGGAACTAAAATAGAGCAGCTCTTAAAACTCAGTTTTGGCAGGCATCTTCCACTGCAATTTTAAGTAGCTTTTATGAAAACAACCAACTGCTTTCCAAGAGAAAGAGAAACTTCCACTGCACTGATATAGTAAGGACAGAGTGTGATAAATTCATAACTGCAAGTTTGTTTGGGACATAATAAAAGCAGTTCTGTATATTATATTATTCAGTGAGAAAAAATATTTTAATTTAGAATCTTTGAGACTTTAAAACAATTTGTAACATAGTAAATGCCTGGTGACTGACCATGGGATTTTTATTGGGATTTGTACTAGTTTTGTCTGTTGGCATAATTTATTATACCATAGCAATAGATATGAATATGCATATTGCATGAATGTGGCAGATGGAATAATGGAGAAACTGCATTTGTAAAATATATTTCCCTGAATTTTAGCCGGAAGTGGGTAAGTTTTATTAGTTCTGTTACATGGTCTAATCAATCAATTCTAAGCTGAAGAAATGGAAGATGAGAAGACTTGGGGAAAGGGCTAGGGAGGGGAAGATGGCAGAATGGCCAGGCATGATAGCTGTTGTCAAGTATTTGAAAAGCTGTCATGGGGAAGAGGGAGAGTCAGGTTTTGGCTCCATGTAAGGGAAAGTTTCCTAATAATTAGAGCTCTCCAAAAGCATAATGAGCTGTTTTGAGATGTAGTTGAGTTCCCTATTACCAGAGGTCTTGAATCAGAAGCTGGATGACAGTGTGTTAGGATGTCATAGGAGGGATTCCAACTTTGAGATTCTGGGAGTCAAGAAATGTAGTTTCCAATCCTGGCTCCATTTATTATGTGAATGACCTTGGGCAAATTGTTAACTTCTCTGTCTTAGTTTCCCTTAACTATAAAATGGGGTTCTTTTTTGCATACTTCAAAAGGTGGTTCTTAGCGTTTGGCCCATTTATTTGTGGAGGTTCTTTTAATAAGAAATTTATTCCTCTCAAAATCATGTTCCATGTTCTAAATGAGATTTAAGCCAGGACACAAAATGTATAATAATTTACCATGGCCAGCTGGGTATATATTCAGATTCAGTCTCAGCATAAATAGCCTTAACATGAATTCTTAAGAAACTGCTGAGAATTCAGTATCTTAGCTCACTGCTGGGATTAATTTCTTTTCAACAGACTGGCTGTCTAGAGAATACTCGTAATGCAGTAAATGAAAACATATGTTTGTGTTACTGACGGCAGTGGGGGAATGGAAATGTAACTGAGGGATATTCAGGAACCACTTCATGGAGAGAAATTGCTGGCTTGGCAACTGCTGGTGCAGAGAACAAGATTCACTTAGTAAAAAGTTCCTTTTTATGCCCTATTTTTCTTCAATTTGTTTTTAAAGGTTAGAGTGCATTAAAAGCTTCAAAATGTGAGAATAATTTTTCATTAAATAATCTTTTTCTGCAGACAGAAAATTTTGATTTTAAGATTAAAACTTTGTTTAGAGGCAGGGTTAGTGGCCTTTGCTGTTCAGGCCTTTTTCCTGTCATCTCAGATTAGCACAAGTAAGGTCCATTGTTTACATGAAAAAAAAAATTTAAGTTTCATAATTTTGCTTCAAATGCAAAAGGAGATTGTGCTATAGTCATCAAATCCACCATAGCATGAGGAGGTCAAAAGACAATGAAAAATTGTTCTTTCTAATTGAGTTTGCTTTTATTGGCTGGTTGTCTTAGAAAACTTTCAGTAATGAAAAGGACACTGGTTATGTTCAAATTAAATTGCTGTAAAAAGAAGAATTCTTTCTTCTCTTGTGTATGGGAGTACAGTCTTTTTGCTTAAATTTTACTATTGGCTTAACCACTCCTGTATTCAAATCGCTTAAAAGAAATGCTATTATTAATTTTTATTAATATGTAAAATTTTTATTAACTTTCCTCCTTCTTTGTATCCCAGTCATTTGCTCTTCTTCTCACCTCATAAAGCTTTCTCCCAATTCTGTCTTTGACACTCCTTCCCCTATTCCCCCAAATCTCTTAGTGATCTCATCTGTTCCTATGGTTTTATCTGTCACCTCTGTAAATAACTCACATAACATTCGATCTTGAGTGCTACATTCTCGTTTCCACTTGCCTGCTGGACATTTTAACCTTGGTGTTACTTTGTCAACTCAAGTTCCACATGTCCAAAGGTGAACTCATCTTTCTTTATCATCCTCCTGGTCTCCATAGTTCTATGTATGTTAACAACTCTTCTCAAAATGATTGATCAAAGCCTCAGAGACTTCCCTCTCACCGACACCCAATCCATTTATTTGCCAAATTCTGCCAGTTGCATCTCATATCTCTGCCACTGGTGCCCTCCATTTCCCCCCCAGATGTATCATGCGAGTTCAGGCCTCATGTTTGAACTGTCACAACAGACTAGTGTTCTAAATTCATCTCATGCTTTTGGTGTCTCCATGCTCCAGTCTATACTGCAGATGGTCCACATAGTAATAGTCCCAATGCATATCTTTATCACATAATTCTCTTACTAAAAAACCTGTGGAAACTTTCCAGTATCTACAAATAAAGTTCAACTACTTAGCCTAACATTCAAGCCCTTCCACAATCTGACTCTAGCCTACTTTTCCATCCTTGCTTCACATTAGTCATTTTCAGATAGTATATGTTCCAATGATAACACTTTATATTTACTGTATATAGATTTTTAAAAATTTTATTGTTCCTCATGACAACTTTGCAAAGTAGATAAGACTAACATATGAGCCAAATTTTATAGATGAGAAAATAGAGGCTTGTGGCAATTAAAGGACTGCCTCATGGTCACATAACTCATGAAAACCGCAACTGAGATGTAAAGACAGGTGTTCTGATTGAAAGTCTACTACTCTTCCTACCATATCACACTGACATCTCAACATTATGCTTGTTTGTTCCCTGTGCCTGGCATGCCTTCTTCCCCCATATCTGGCCTCTATTAGTCTCACTTCATCCCTTCTCTCCATTTCTATGAAAGGCAGAAGAATATATTGACAATACTACTACCTTTGGCTCTGCTGCTGATTTTATTTGACTTTTGGTCAGTTATTTTTTTTTTCTGGATCTCAGTTTCCTCACCTGTGAAATGAAAGGGTTGGAAAAGGTGATCTCTAAGGCTTCTTCCAGCTCCAAAACTGTCATCCTATGGTACTGTCAAAATACCCATTGGAATATTTTGGTTCTTCAAGTTGTCTTGAGTCAGTTAAATGGATCAGTGGTTAGAGAACTGGGCCTGGAGTCAGGAAGACCTGAGTTCAAAATGAGCCTCAGATAGCTATTAGTTGTGTGACCCTGGGCAAGTCATTTAACCTCTGTCTGCTTTAGTTCCTCAAATGTAAAATGGGGATAATAATAGTACCCTCCTCCCATGGTTGTTGTGAGGATCAAATGAGTAAATATTTGTAAAGCACTTAGCATAGTGCATGGAACAAAGGACTTTAATAAGTGCTTGTGGTTCCTTCTTTCCTTCCTCAAGTCATCTCTCTTTTTTTTTTTTTTTTTTTTTTTCACAAAACCTGCCCACAAACTTGTATACCCTTGTCATCTCTTAATTTTGTCTTCTATTTATATTTGTGCCTGTCGGGTTTGCCCTGCTAAAGAGTAAGTTCCTTACGGAGAGATTCTAAATGACTTCATATTTATCTTTGAACACCACACAAAGCACAATACTTTTCTCTCTTAAGCACAGCCCTTAATGAATGTTTAAATAAAGAGTAAAATTTCCTACTAGAAATGTCTTTTTGGGCCTTCTGTAAAAATTCATGATATTTATCAATTTTTTTTTCTTTTTTTTAAGCAATCGGGGTTAAGTAACTTGCTCAAGGTTACACGGCCAGTTATTTCTGGGTGTGGTGCTGAGTGTCTGAGCCCGGGATTCGATCTCCAGGTCATCCCAACACTGGAGCCAGTGCTCTTACTTGCTGAGCCACCTGGCCACCCCCCAAGTTATTTTATCTATATGTCAGATAGAACTCTTTGGGGAAAATGTCTTTTAAGTTAGGGCTTCAAAAAAAGAAAGTAGGCTTATATGGAAGACAGTGTAGCAAGTCAATTACTTTGAAATGTAGATGTATAATCTCTTAGGTGTATGTTATAAGAATTTATCATACGTATCCAGTATACTTTTATTAAATGACCTAGGGGGAATTCACTGGTATATATAAGCATATCATACTGGCTTCATATAAAGTAATAGGATAGTATTTTAACATGGAGGCACTGTATTATTTTGTTAATTATCCACTGTTTGACTTAGTGACTTTCAAAATTTGTTCATCATGAGAGCACGTACGGTGCCAGGGAACTAATGGTTGTGAAAAAGTTATTTCCCTTGATTGAAAACTTCCTCCAAAAAAAATCCTAATTCAAATGTAATTTCCCCTTAAAAATTTCAAGCTTGTTGTGAAAATGGTAATTGACTTTTCTGTGTATTTTTAAAAGCATGTCATTGTGTCATTTGTCACTGGATTTGCTAGTATATGTAATTGTGATAATATGAAAGTGGCCATCACTATAGTGTTCTTATGGCTGCCAACTATGATATTAATTTGAAGGGGGCTGGTGTGGCAAGATGTGCTCATCTATCTTACTGAGAGAGCCATAACTTGTCAAATTAGACATGAAAATTTATTTACTTTTCCATTTGCCGTCATCTTCCTCTCATCTCTTGCTGATTTCTTTCTTTTTCTTTTGACATATATTTATATATATACATAGATAGATGTAGATACGCACATATTTTGTAAAATTAAGATCTTTCTGTAAAGAAATAGGCTTCTAATGGAATTCTGCCCCAATAAAGGAACCTAGACTCCCAACCACATTACTGAAAATGGCTGATGCTCTATTATTTTTTATCTTTGCTGTTGTTGTTCAGTCGTTTCAGTTGAACCTGATTCTTCACGACCCTATTTGGGGTTTTCTTGGCAGTGGTAGTGGAGTGGTTTACATTTTCTTCTCCAGCTTGTTTCATGACTGAAGAACCGAGACAAACAGGGTTAAGTGACTTGCCCAGAGTCACATAATTGTAAGTGTCTGAGGCTAAATTTGAACTCAGGTTCTCCTGACTCCATTTCTGGTGCTCTAATTGTGCCACCTTGCTGCTAATGAGACAGGATTTAGGCAAACAGTCCCTGTTTCTTGGTGAATTGGCTTTCCTTTTGAGAAAATTTGATGTTGGCACTTGTTAGACTTGCAGCTGACTCAAGATTATTTATGGAGTATTTTAACATCTCTCATGTTTAGAATGTGCAAATCACTAAAAGCCCCACCCCCAGCCTTCATTTTAATTTCTTGGAATGCACTGTGCTACTTTTTGACCATTAAATGAATGAAAAAGCATTTACTCTGTGCAAAGTACTGTGCTTGGCACATTTCCATTCATTTTAAACAAAACACATAAATTTAAGTAAAATTTGAAATACATTCATTAAAATTTTAAAAGCAAAATGTTCAATACATATGGGTTTAAAGGAAGTATGTAGAAGTATTACATTAATGGTGAAAGGAAAATGTAAATATTCATTAAGACAACAAATATTCATTTAAGCTTCCTTAAAGCTGCAGAACCATTGATTATAGTATTATTTGATTATACCTGGTCTTTGCAGTTCATGAGAGGTGGAAGGAAAAATGGTAGACCAAGGTAGACTATTTATTTGACATTAAAAAAAATATACAAGTTGTCTTCAAGAGAACTGGACATGAATGTTTCAGTCTGTGGTAGTTTTTTCTCGAATATTTTTACATGCTGGGCCTTTTAAAATGGAATGACTAATGAGAATTTCTTCCTTATATTCTTCTCTACACTTGTACTTAAATTACCTTACAATTTAAGGATGCCTCACATTGTATTTTTTCTCTTTGGTGTTCTTATAAGAATTTCCCATTTGATATTCTGTCTCAGGCCTTGAAAGTTTTTCTGGATGGCTGCCAGCTTGATCACCAGGGACTTATGGAATCTTTGCCAGTTCATATGCAGGCCAGATTATTCACTGAGAGCCTCCCCAACACATTGATCCGAGGCTTTCCACTGAAAACAGGACCCACCAGGCCTTTTTGTAGACTGACCGTGGTAACCAGAATCTGAACTCCATAAAGCAGGATGAGCAGATTTTTATGTCAGGTCATAAATAAAGTTCCTTTGGCATTCTGGATAAAAGCCTAATTACCAAGGGGAGACATTTTAAACTTGGTGATGCCAAAGATAATGTGAGTTTCCATTTTTGGTAGCATGACAGACTGCCAGGTGTCAGTCTATATTTCTTTGTCTCTGGCTCATTCTATCCTCCTTTCTCTTCTCCTTCTGCCACACCCTCTCTCCCATTTCAGTACTGTTTCTTATCCATCTTTTAATACTCAATTCAAATACTACCTCCTCCCTGAAACTATGTATGATTTTCCCTCTTCCCCCCCTCTCCAATGCCTTGTAGTAACACATTTCCTCCCTAGACTTGAAATAATACTTGTTTTTTGTACCTTATTACGGAATGTGTGATATTGTGTAATATTGTAATGTATTTATGTTTTCTTCCCCTATTAGATTGTAATGCTGTGAGGACAAAAATGGTGTGTCTTATACCAATTTTGCATCTCCCTTAATTACTAGCACGATACTTTTCATATAGTACTGTACCAACCACTTATTAAATGTCTGTTGCATAGAAATATGTATGAATTTCCAAATGAATGAATGGACTAGTAAGAACCCACTACAGTATTTTCTACCATTGGGTGTGTATTGTCATAGGTTTTACACTGTCCATCATGCAGGAGAAAATGAAAGAACCTTGGGGGTGGGAGGATTTTAGGGTGGAGAAGGAATGGGAGGGAAATTGCCCCTAGTGTAGCATATGCAGAGCTAGAAATTTGATTTGAGTTCTTAAACCTGGTATATTTGTCCTTCAGCTTCTATAAACTTTAGAGTAGACTGATGATTGCATGCTTTTTAATACAAAAAAGGTCAATAGCAACTTGTATCCTATGTTTACAGCCTACACCTTGTATTTTGATACAGCCTAAACCTAGTATTTTAAGGTCTGTTGTAGAGAATCTGGGTGGAGACCAAGATGAGCAGAATTTTTTTTCCTAGGCACTTTTGCATTCCACAGAAAAGCAACTTGAAAATATTCCTTACGTGCACATGTTTGATGGTAGTAATTGGGGAAGTTGAAAAGAGAGTATAACTCAAAAAAAGAATCCCACCTACACACTGCAAGCAGTTTTAATAACATGGGTGGCTTTTAGAACCATATGATTAAACAGAAAACCAGAAAATTTCCTGAATTGGAGACCAAGCAGAAAAAAAATAGTCATACTGTGATTCTAGGTAGGTATCATAAGCATTTTAAGAATTCTGTTTATAAGAGATGTCTTATTTCTCTTATACATTAAGGCCTGTGGATTAAAGGGTTTTTCATCTCTTATATGATTTTTAAGCTTGCCCAATACACTAAAATAAATCAATAACTGAGCGAAACAGAGTCAATCAGAACCTATGTAATAATAGTGTGCATTAATGTAAAATTTTGAGATTTACAAAGCTCTTCACATGTTATGTTCTTTGATCCTTACAACAACGATAGGTGGTATTATTAGGTAATAATAGCTGGCATTTACATAGCAGTTTTTAGTTTTCAAATCACTTTATGTGTGTTTTCTCATTTGATTCTTACAACAGCCTTGTGAAGTATATGCTATCATTAGTCCTGTTTTACAAATGGCGTAACTGAGTCTGGAAGAGGTTAAATAAGTGCCCAAGGCAGGATTTAAACTCAGGAATTCCTGACTGTAAGTCTAACCACTTTAGCTACCAAGAACTAAAATTGCTTATTCTGCCCAAAAGTCTACCACAGGTGATTTGAGGGCTGTCTGTCTCCTTTATTGGATATGCCAATGATAGAACAGATAAAACAAGGACAATATTTCCTTCAGTTTTTAAAGTGCAAGGTGTCAGGATTTCAAAGTGGATTACTGTAGGTTTGGACTTTGAAGAAGGCAGTGGAGAGAGAAAGGACTGGAACTTTAAACTGAATTTACAGCGTGACTGATTCATATGAGGGAAAATGAAGAACTTTGAGATGGTGACGTGAATTTGGGCACGTTGCTTCTCAGATGTAGTCTCCCCACCTGTCAAGTGGGGAGTATGGACTGGGCTTTCTCTTAGGAGGCAGTGTTTAGTGGAGAGAGTGCTGAATTTGGAGTCAGAAGATCTGAGTTTGATGGCAATGATGTTACAAGTACTTACTATGTGCCAGGCACTGTGCTAAGCTATTTCCTCACAACAGCCCTGGGAGGCAGGTGCTCTTATCATCCCCATTTCACACATGAGAATACTGTAGCAAACCGAAGTTAAATCACTTGTGTAGGCTTACAGAGCTAGTAAGTGCCTGAGACTATATCTGATCCATTTTAGCACCAGTGGTCTCTGTACTGTACCACCTCACTACCCTTGTTTGAAACCTAACTCAAAAATTTACTTGCTGTAGCTATGCAGTCAGTGACAAATCACTTAAATTTCTTTATGCATCTCAATTTTTTTTTCATGGAAAAGGCAGATTGCGTTTAACAAAGATTGATTAAATACCGTTTTATATGGAAGGTATTCATGATATAGAGATGTGTATGATAGAAGCCCTCTTCTCAAGGAGCCTCCAGTCTCATGTATGGGGTAGACAGTCCTAGGAATAGCCATGAGATAGGGGGTAGTGACATTAACAAAGGAGGGGGCCACAGAAAATACTTTGAGAAATTTAAAGAGGAATAGATCACTTTTATCTAGAAGGCAGGGGGTATCACATAAGGCTTCATGGAGGAGGCACCATTCAAGTTGAGTGCTGAGGGAAGGAAAAAGTTTCAGCAGATGAGAATAGGAAAGTGGGGAGGGAGAACAGATTCCAAACATGGAGAATGACAGAAACAAAGGGACCCAGACGAGCAAGAGAGAGATGAGACTGGAGACAGGTTGGCAGTCACACAAAAAAAACATAGGAAAATCAAGGATATAGTCATTTGTCCCTGTGATATTTCTAATAGGCCAGTATTCTCAAAGAGATCAGAGAAGGAGGAAAAGGACCCATGAATATATATAAATAATTGCAGCAGGTTTGTTTTTTTTTGAAATGGCAAAGAACTGGAAATTTAGAGAGTGAGTGAGTGCTCATCCTTTGGGGAATGGCTTATCAAATTATGGTATGTGAATGCAGTGGAATACTATTGTGCTGTATAATGACGAAAGGCTCAGATTCAGAGAAACCTGGGAAGACTTGTATGAACTGATAGTGAAATGAGCACAATTTGGATAGACTTAAAATCTCTGGTTGAAGCAATCACCCATCACGTTTCCAAAAGATTGATGATGAAACCCATCTCCTGACATAGAATTAATGGATTCGACATGCAGAATGAGACACAAACATTTTTGGACATGAACAACATGGGAATTTGTTTTAACTATACAAGTTTGTTATAAGGGTTTTGTTTTTCTTTTAAATTTGAGAGAGGTAGGATGGAGAGAAAATATTTATTTTCTTGATAATTTTTTTAAAAAAAGCAAATAAAGTGGAAAATAAGGAAGGGAATAGTATAAAAATAATATGACACTTAGGGTAGAAATACAGGCTGGAAGCATGTTGTGGAACATTTGAATATAGTGGTCATAAGTTAATACTTGATTTGGTCAGTGATAGTGAGTCATAGAAGGTATTTGTATAGGAGAATGGCATAATAATACATTAAGCTGGGGCAGCTAGGTGGTGCAGTGAATAGAGCACCAGCCTTAGAGTCCGGAGGACCTGAATTCAAATCTGGACTCAGACACTTAACACTTACTAGCCGTGTGACCTTGGGCAAGTCACTTAACCCCAACTGCCCTGCCTTCCCCTCTCCAGAAGAAAAAAAAAAAAGCAAAATAAATACATCAGGCTATTGTGAAGAAACCTTTCTGTAAACTTTAAAGTCATACATCAGTGTGAGCTAACATCTAAGCTTCATTCTTCTTAGAGGACACTGATTCTCTAGTCAGGATGCTTTTCAATCTTTGCTATTATTTAATAACTTTAACCAAGGCGCAATGTATGTGCGTTTGGCTTCATGTGGTGCTAGATAACTTTAATTTTCTTAGATGAGTGGTTCATTTCAGAAACTAGAAGATTTTATAAGAAGCAAAATGAAACCTCAGAAATTGGACTTCTGACAACTCAACACATGCCTAGTTTCAAAATAAAAAATGTTGGTATGCTTTAAGGCCTACTGTCTCTCCCTTATTTAGGCAGGACACTTTCTAATTTTAGCAAGAAAAAAATCCATTCACCATTCCAACAAAAAGCTATTGCCTTCTTAATCTGTGATATCTGAATAGGTTACAGGTTTTGGAACTTCCTTCCTTTTCCAAGTCTTTTCCATTTATGAGCCTGGCATCATAGAAGCTGTATGTAATGGCTTTTTATTTACACATCTTTGTCTACCAATGGGCATGTCCTGGTTACACAGATGTAAACATATGTTGTTTTTTTCATAATGTTGAAATGTCCATTCTCAGATAAAACATTTTTGCCCTTAATGCAGTTACGTGACTTGCCCAGGGTCACACAGCTAAGTTAAAATCCTACCCCAGATACTTTATATCTTTGGGCAAATCATTAACCTCTCTGGTCTGAGGTTTCCTTGTATGAAAAACTAGGTTAGGGTTGGATTTGAAGACCTCCAAGGTCCTTTCCAGTTCTAATTTTATGTCCCTCTTCTCTTTATTCTCTTATAATTGATTTTGATGTATTGAAAAAATGTTTTCCCAGCAGTAACTGTTACCTCTTTTGCTCTTAGCCATTACAACCAGCCACTGACTTCTAAAAAAACATCATACGCATTTGAGATATAGAGTTCGTGCTACTCAGTGGTCTGGAACGAACTGAAAACAGTCCCAACTCTGGTTTTATAGAAGCAGAATGATGAGGATTTAACCCATTCCAGTCTGTACTGCTTATTGTATACGTTTGCTCTAAAGCACCTTGGTGACCTACCTTTTAGATCTCCAGTCTTAGAGTGAATTACTCCTTTGCTACTTCCTCTGGGAGAGCACAGGAAAAGAATCATGCCACGTGGACAGAAGCTCTGATGCTGCTCCAGTCTCTGGCTAGCTCCAACATCTGCAGAATGTTAGGAGTGGGCCAAGCCAAAATGTGAAGCTAACTTTGTACTTGGGGCTTCACAGATTTCATTGAACATTGTCAGCAGGATGAAAGGAAGAGGAACAGGCAGAGCTGGGGATAACTGTCCTAATCCCTTGTTTTATTTGGAGATAGCAAAAGCCTTCTTCAATAATAATCCATCCAGAGACAGAAAGATTTGGAGGGAAGATGCTCACAGCCTGTTCCTTTGCTGAAATATCCTGTTGTGGGGCTTGGGGTAGGATAGAAAAATTCCCACTTCTGGGGGAAAAAATAAAGGTGACAAAATGCATTCACACTCAGGGTAAATACAGCCTCTTATTTTATATTGTTATTGTTTTTCACTACTCTCATAAAAACTCCCCCAGCATACATTTAAGCTGTCTTCTCCAAATCTTAAGTGATTCTGTTCTTTTTTTGGCTGGGGGGAAAAACCTGCTCAGCTTTGAATGGGATTAGTAAGTGGGAAAGGTGTGGGTGGGAAGGAGATTGTATGAAGTTATATGAAGAGCATTTACTAATGTTTATGAAAATATCAACATTTGTAGTACAGATGGTACTTTTTGATGCAAAACATGCTTGTGTAGGAGTAAAAAAAAATTAAACATATGTCTTGAATTTTCTCTGTGCAGATCATTCCTTAAATAGCCTTCCTTGTGTTACTTTGGCTTTATACATGTTGAGACCACTGTGTCTTATATCCCTCATAAACACTCTTCCCCTTCCCCCACCATCCAAAACAAAACAGACAAACAGACTATGACTGGTTTATTTGGGAGGAGGGGTGGAGAAAGCCTCCAAGCAACTGGAGGGTAGTCTGTAAATTAAACTACAACCTTTTTTTTTTTTTCCAGAGCAGGTTAAGTAACTGGATCTGTTTTGCTTTCTTAGTGTAACTGAAAGCTGAGTAAGCCCTAAGGCCCTTCCACAAGCCTACTTTAAAGTGATGCAAAGGTTAGGATGATGAGCTTATGTTGTAGAAGAACTTGGAATGACTTTTGGCAAAGAAAGATGAAACTAGCTCTATTTAAAATTTTTATATATAGTCAAATTAAATCAGTAAGTATTTTTTAGTTGGTTATGCTGTACCAGTCACTGTGCTAAAAGCAGCTAAAAATAATTTAAAAAGCAAAAACAGTCAAGGAGCTCACAGTCTAATGGGGAGACTGCATGCAAACTATGCACAAATAAGACATTTACAGGATAAATTAGAGAAAAGAGAAAACATTAGCATTAAGGAGAACTGTCAGTGTCATTAATAGCAGCAGGTTAATATATGAAAATGTCACTTGCTCATTGTAGATTGTATAGGAAAAAGACTAGGCCTTGTCATTTCTATTTAATGAAATATTTTTAACACATAAAAATAGGGGGAATGAGAAACCCAGGGTATAGTCCCAGGTAGTTCTTTTAGTACATCATCTTTTTCTAATTCTGATTATAGGTGATTCTGGGTTGCAGAGTATATGTATTGATTTACTTTTGACCAAGTTTTACTATCATTATTGGATAATGTGGTATGATGGGTATAGAGAGCTTTCTGTGGGATTTATCTTCATTGTTATGTTATATGCCACTGAAGTCAATGGGGGACTGTAAAAATTCATTTTGCAAATTCACCAAAAGAGAAAGATCTTAACTCCATGACCAGATGTGGAAAACTGCACAGTCTGTATCTACAGCAATGCATGGAATCCAAGGAATCCAAGCAAGTCATGGGGAATTTCCCTAGCTCTAAGAAGATCTGGGTTCAAATCCCATGTCTGACTGTGTGACACTGTGCAGGTTACTTAACCTGTCATGGCACTAGGGCCACTTTATAAATTATAATTGCAGAGAAGGTACTAGCCTGCATTGGTAGAGGGAATGTCTTCATCTATGTCAATGGAATCATAGATCCAGTTCTTATCAGTCCTTATCAACCTTATCAGCATCTTTATTCTTTGTTTTTCTGTTGTTATAAATTTTCTACCACTTTTTCCTTTGTTGCCTCCAGTTCTACTCCCAGCATTTGGTGTTATGTAACAACCCATTATTTTTTTCTACAATTAACCTTTTTGACTTAAAAAAAAAAAACTTTAATTCTCTTAGTTGTTGAGAATCAATTAGTGTCCTGTTTTCAGAAAGATAACTACTAATTTTGTGCGCATTTGTGTGTTTAGGTACCTGTGTGTGGTTTCAGGATTTGAGTTAGGGTATAGTCAATAGAAAAACTATGAATTGATAGGGTATTCCCTATAAAATCTTAAAAAAAATGAGATGCAATGATAATGTAGCACCAAAATTCTGGTGGATAAAATATAGCTTACTTATTGAGGTATAAGACAATTCTGGAGATGGGTAATACTAACCTTACTTCAAGAACTTAACTTAAAAAATTCCTAATGTTTTATTTTGGAGTTGTTTATTAAAATCACTGCAGCATCATTTAGAGTTGGAAGTCATAATTTAGAGTATCTCTTTACACCTGTGTTAATTTAAACTCTCCTTGACTTTTAACCAGTTTTATTTGGAAATGTTTTACAAAGTGAAGGACTGACCTCCATTGAGGATCCTGGAGTATGAACCTCTGCCATATTTTTTGCAAGTAAAGTGAATTTTGGCTTTGAGAATTGGACTGAGACTCAGGAACTTAAGGTCCTAGTTTTAACCCTGTTGCTAATTTACCATGTAATCTTAGGCAATGCACTCATCATCACTCTTTCTGGTTCAGTTTTCTTTTCTTCAGAAATGGGAATAATAATATCATCTGTCTAACCATCACAGGCATTATCAAGACAAAGCAGAGTAATATATGTATTTTGAAAAGTATGAAGTCCATCTACTTAATATATTATGCCTAATGTGGTTATATAGTTAAATGTGGTTTGTGACTCTAGAAGGTAATTATTTTGTATAATATTAAGCCAATTTATAGTTTTATAATCCACATGCATTTATTTCTTACCATAAATCATATATAATTAAATCAAATTGTCAATGTTTTATCCGCTGACATTATACTATGATTCTCTGAGATGGCTCTAACTCATAACATAGGAATGAAGCATGAATTATGTCAGTAACTTGTGATTTTGTGATTAATGGTTACTTTGATGACATCACACAATTCTGTACTCTGACAAAAACATTCATGTGATCCTTGGAGGGGAGGGAGACACTGATGACCTTAAATGATAATAAACATAGACTAAATGACATTTAAGTAGATGAGTAGGAATTGGTGGGTGGTCATAGATTTTAGAGTTGGAAAGGGCTGCAGAAATGCTTGAGTACAGATTCTTCAATGTACATATGAAAAAAACAACCACTGATGGTTAGGGATTTGCCAGATCATTTTGCAATTAGGTGGCACAGTGAATAGAGTGCCAGACCTAGAGTCAGGAAGACTCATCTTCCTGAGTTCAAATCTGGCCTCAGACACTTACTAGCTGTATGATGGCCAACCATTCCAGTATTTTTGCCAAGAAAACCCCAAATGGGGTCACAGAGTGTCAGATACAACTGAAGAACTACAAATGACTACTTAGCATCAGAGCTAGAATGAGAACTTGGGTCTCCTGACTCCTCATCCAGTGCTGATTACTTTAACTCTATACATGTTACTTTAGCTTTATACATTAAAAAAATGTCCACAGTCAATATGTTTTGCATGCCTACACATGTATAACCTATATTGAATTGCATGCCTTCTTAATGGAGGTGGTTTGTGGAGGGAGGAAGAGATAAAATTTGGAACTCAAAGTTTTAAAGACAACTGTTAAAGATTGCTTTTACATGCAACCTGAGGGAAAATAAAATACTACATAAAGCAAAAAAAAAAATCCATAGTCAAAGTCAAATTAGGTTTATACTGATTTGTATAAACCTGTGCTGATTGCTTTAGCTTTATACATGGCATTTTAGTTTTATACATGTGCTTGTCTTTCTACATGTTCTACATTATTTGTAGAACTGAGTTTGATAATGTCTAATCCCATTTCTGTGATTTTGAAGTGATCCAGTTTGTTTATTAAGGTAGAACTTGATCACTTGCTTGCTTTATGGGGGTAGAGGGGACAGACACCTAGGTGAATTGGGAGTCACTATTTGGAATGCCATACTTTTTGGTACTTTGGGTACTTACTTGATTAAAGACAATTGGAAAGTGTGTTCCAATCCCAGATTTCAATTAGACTTTCAACATTTCCAGAGTTGAAATTTGGATTAAAAAAAAACAACAATCAACATCCAAGTTGCTTGTAAAGTTCCTAACAACTGGAATACAATGATGGTATAGAAACATTTGTTCTGTGTTGTAACCAAACTGAGATCATTTTAAGAAAGTATGACGTTTTAATTTCAAGAAAGAATTTTAGCCAGTGGCTAATCCTGAAACAAGCACCACTTTGTACTGTGCAAAGAAATACTCCAATACTGACATAACCTTTTCATTTCCTGGCAATGTCCAGGCAGACTGGCTGGATTTGCCTTACAGGCTTTGTATCCTTCACAAGTGGCCTGGCTATAGCCTGACTACTAGGGAGTAAAGTTGTTAACTAATTCTTCTTTGAAAAGTGTGCACTTGTTACCATTTTTCCTTTCGTGTTGATTGTTTAGACTTAAAGAATGCATCTTATTTTTCCCTCCCCCCCCCCCTTGGACTTTTTGAACAAAGTTGGCTTGGCTGTGCCCCAACTCCTCCCCTTTGGTCAGGAGGGTAAGTACATCCTGATATGTCAGCCAGCTGGCTACCTTCCCTTGTTCACAGCATTAATATGCTTACACAAAGTATTCAGCTCCTGTTGGTTAAGGGAGACCCTGTGGAACCTGTCTAAAACTCGGTTTTCCTGCTTGCAACAAAGAAATAAGGGCTACCTATACTATACAAATCTAAAGGAATTTGTCTTTATGTTTAACCTGACAAAAACCATCAGACAAGGTCAGAAGAAACATGACAGAAATAAGTTTTATGCTTGCTGTCCCTGTCTTCTCTTTGTTAAATGTAGTACTTTGTGAGTGGTCAGTGTTAGCTAATGGTGCTTTATTATTTCTCCCAAAGAGCTTACATTACAATGGGAGAGTAAGCAAGTAGATACATACAAAATACATACACACAATTTATATGTGTGTACATATGTGTATATTACACACATGAAATACAGAATGAATTCTAAGTAAATAGATACAAAGCAAATACAAAATAGCTCGAGAGGAAGGGCACTACCAAGTGAGAGAAACATGAAAGGCTTCATGTAGAAGATGGTGTTTGAGAAGCATCTTGAAAGAAGAGAGGGACCCAATGGGGCGAAGGGAAGGAAAGGAGCACATTCCAGGCACAGACACTGGCATTGTGAAGACAGAAGACAGGAGGCAGAGCATCCTGTGTGAGGAACAAAGAGAAGATCCATTTTGGTACATTGTAAAATATGTAAGAGTGAGTATGTGGTTGGAAAAATTAGATTGGAAAGGGCTTTAAAACGGAAACAGAAATGTTTATATTTTGTTCTAGTGGCATTTTGGCAATAAAATGCTGAGGTGATAGTTTGTAGCAGTTATGTATTTGTCCTAGTTTTATACAGTTGAGTAGATTAAAAAATTATTTGGGGGCGGCCAGGTAGCACAGCGAGTAAGAGCACCGGCTCCAGCGTTGAGAAGACCTGGAGATCGAATCCCGGGCTCAGACACTTAGCACCCACCCAGATACGCCTGGCCTTGTAACCTTGAGCAAGTTACTTAACTCCAATTGCTTAGGGGCGGCCAGGTGGCTCAGCGAGTAAGAGCACCGGCTCCAGCGTTAGGATGACCTGGATCAAATCCGGTCTCAGATACTTAGCACCACACCCAGAAATAACTGGCCGTGTAACCTTGAGCAAGTTACTTAACCTCTATTGCTTTAAAAAAAAATTTATTTGAACTATTATAGGGGCTTAGGGAAAGAAGACCCTTTTTCTTCCTTGCACATAGCAGGCATTTGATAGCTTTTTCTAATTGGGATATAAACTTTTTCAAGAAGCACTTTGCCCTCTCTGTGGGGCTCTTCCACTTTAGCTTGTATTAATTACATCATCTATATGTATGTCCTGTCTCCTTACTGTACTGAAAACTCCATGAAGACAGGAACTCTGTCTAATCTAAATTTTCTCTCCCTTCATCCAGCATAGTGCCTTACAGGGTACGGTAAATCCATAGATGTTTGTTGAGTGAATTGGTGTGGACCATCAATGCAGAGGTGAATTTACTCATGATTCTGAGAGTTGCTGTGATTGAAAAATTCACCACTCTGTGGCTAGACTAGGGATGAGCCTTTCAGAGTTTAGTTATGATGCTTACCCAGCATCATAGGTTGTCTGTCACCACATCCCATTCTTGAGTTCTTTCTAGCTTCGTCCAACCTGACGAAATTTTATGATTTCTCTTGGCAAAGCTTTAGAGAACCCACAGTTGCCTTTGTGGCATGAGGACTTTTTGGCCAGAGAGCAGATAACAATACTTAGTAAGTGATTGGCGGAGAGAAGTATTCAGTGTGAGATGGGCTTGAGAGACCTATTAGTTTAGGGTTTTGAACCTTTTTTGTAATCTTTTGTATAGACCCCTTTGGAAGTCTGATGAAGCATTTCAACCCCTTCTCAGAATAACATTTTTCAATAAATGAAAGAAATGCTAAATTTCAGTTAGAGGTTAATGAAAGTATGATAAAAATTTTTCCCATCCCAGTTCATAGTAACTAGACTCTGGTCTAGTCTAATCCCCTCCCCCAATTTTATAAATGAGGTACCTAGACCCACAAACTTAAGCGGAGAGAGTTCTAACGAGCAAATTTAGTTTTCTTTCTATGTAAACACAGTGTTTAATTTATAATATATTTTGTTTTTGAAGGGAAATGTGACTATGGTAGGGGAGGCAAAGGTTTATTTTGCTAATTAAATTTTGCTTAAGTACTTCATATATACTGGGTAGTAGAGTTGGCCAGTGAAGACCATGAGGATTGTGTGAGATGAAAGGGAAAAATCATGGTAAACATAGATAAAAGTTTCTTTTTAATTCTGGGGCTCTTAAATGTGTGTGTGTATGTGTGTGTGTGTGTGTGTGTGTGTATGTATGTGTGTGTGTGTCTGAGAGAGAGATCTTTTGGCAGTTTGATGGAGCCTATAGACATCTTAGAATAATATTTTTCAATCCATAAAATATGGTTACAAAGGAAGATTATTATATTGAAATAGTTATCAAAATTTTTTTAAGTTCATGGATCTAACTGTGTGACCTTGGGCAAGTCACTTAACCCCAATTGCCTTGTTTTTGGCAATGCAAAATGAACAATGCAAAAAAAAAAAGTTCATGGACCTCAAGTTAAGACACACACCACCACCTACAATAGAAAATATGAATTGTAAGCTTCCTTGAGAGCAGGGATTGGCTTTTTACACTTTGTAGTCTTTGTGTTTTAGCATAATACATAGCACATTTGTTGTTCAGTCATTTTAGTTGTGTCTGACTCTTCTTGACCCCATTTGGGGGTTTTCTTGGCAAAGATACATTTCGTTCTTCAGCTCATTTTATAGATGAGAAGACTGAGGCAAACAGGGTGAAGTGATTTGCTCAGCATCACACAGCTAGTAAGTGTCTGGGACTGAATTTGAACTCCGGAAGATGAGTTTTCCTGACTCCAGGCCTGTTACTCTATCCACTTCACCACCTAGCACCACAGCATAAAGACACATAGTAGCTCACAAAGATGCTCATTGCATGGAATAATAGTCAAGCCAAGCCAACAAACATGTATTAAACACTTCCTCTGTGCTTGACACTATACTAAGGGCTGAGCACAGAAAAAGAAAGGACCAAAAATCCCCAGTCCTGCTGTCAAGGAACTCAGTCTAATAGAGGAGACAACATGCAAACAGCTATGTATAAACAAAATTTATACGAGATATTTGTTGTAGCTACATATTTTTTTAAAGGAAAAAATGGAATATACTTAGATTCTTCTGATACTAATATGCCAAGACAGTTGTTGCATCTGTTTCAGTTTTGGCCATCTTAAGTGGGTACAATCCAGACTGATTTAGTACTAGAGCCATTTATTAAGCTGTAGTCTTTCCCCATCTGGCTCAGTTCCACTGATATTTTTTACAGAGACCTTCAGTCTCACACTCTTCCTCTTGTCAAGAGAAACAGGGAGAACTTAGTGAACTCACTAGTAAATGTGGCAAAATGAATTGTGTTTTATTTTATTGTATTTTCCCACAGATGTCACAGGCAACCATAAATACTTTATTGCTCTAAGAATCTTAGTAGTTCATATATAATATATGCATAGATTTACATACATGTTCATATAGAAGGTTTTAGTGTGCTTTGATTTTTAAAAATGTGATGTGACTTTTAATTCTTCAGCATCTCATTTTATAAAAATCCTTACTGTTGAATCTTCAGTAACAATTGCTTAGAGATAACTTTCTGCTTGGTATTTGGCAGCATATGAAAACCTAAAGCTTTTCTCTTTTGACCTGTTAGCCGAGTGCATGAAATCGATAGGTCCTCTTAAAGTTGATAACTTTGAACTTAGCCTAAGCCTCCAGAGGAAAGATAGGCTCTCCAAGGCTGTTGTGCTCCCTTTCCATTATTATAGGCCCTCATCGTACAGATGGAGATGACTTTTCTTAAGCTATTTCAGTGGGGACAATCTTTTTTTTTTTTTTTTTTTGGGTCCACTTCTTTCTCTGGTGCCAACTGTATCTTGTTCTGGAAGTTAATTTGGTTGGTAGGATATCACTAGAAAGCTGAAACTGCTGTGCATGCCACTGTATGTGTATATGTGTCTATATTTTCTTAGAGCTCATGAGAGGAGATTTGGGGGAATGCTTAAAAATCTTCAATTATAAGGAGACATATAAGACAATATAAGGGCAACTGGGTGGCACAGTGGAGAGATTTCTGGACCTCGTGTCAAGAAAACTCATCTTCATAAATTCAAATTTGGCCTCAGACACTTGCCGTGTGATCCTGGGCAAGTTACTTAACCATGTTTGCCTCAGTTTCCTCACCTGTAAAATGAGCTGGAGAAGGAAATGACAAACCACTCTAGTATTTTTGCCAAGAAAACCCCAAGTGAGGGTCACAGAGTCAAACACAACAGAAAAGGACTGATCAACAATAACAAGGGACCAAATGCTTGACAGACATCTAAAACTTTCACTCCTTTTCAAGTTGCCTATCAATAAAAGTTCTTTAAAAATGTCAATAGTATTATAATAATCTCTTACATCAAGATGACAGGAAACGTAAGTACAGCAAACAATAAATCAGTTTATGGAATTTCCACACAAGCATCTGTAATAGCTTTAACTTATAAAATATGGCCACAGGGGACATTTATGTTTATTATCGGGTTTTATCTTCACAACCACCTATGCTTTTATGTACATAAAGAACCATAAACTTAAACTTTGCTTATGACTCTGGCTACTGTGCTCTCTCTAAGCTATCCTGTAAATGCCATAATTAAAAATCACTGCACGTGCCTCCTTGTGCACACATGTAACTTAGTTAGAGGGGATGTAGGAGTATCCATTGCTAACAAGGGGAGGTTCATTACTGTACACTGCAAGTGAGGGATAGGCCTTGACTGGGGACACAAGCAAAGATTACTTTAAGTAAAAGTTAAACAAAAAAAGGCCAAAAATCCCTGGTGTAGACATTTGAATAAATATAAGAGAATTCATTCAAAAGAATGAATGATTTTCATAGTCTATAAATGTAAAACAAACCCTTCGTGGTTAGATTATTTTGGAGATGGTATAGAGCTTTTAAAATCTGATAATTTTTTCCCGCTTCATCTGTCTAGAGTACAAGAGAGTATAAAATAGGCATCTGAGTGAATACCTATTGGATACTTGCAAGAAAAAAAAACCCTCAAACAGAAGATCAACTTAACCTTCTACTCTGTATCTAATCTACACTATTGCCATAGTACGCTTGGTTATCCATCAGTGTGCTCTATACCTATAGAAAATAATTTTAAAATAAGAACTAATTATGAAAGAAGTATTTATTAAGCACATAGTATTTGTAAGGCACTGGGCTAAGAATTGGGAATACAAATCCAAAAGAGACAGTTCCTATCCCTTAAGTAATTTATATTCAAAGGGGAAGACCACCCATGTGGTTGGGAGCTAGGGAAAAATATTTTGATCTGAGAAGTAACAGAAGGTGGTGAGCCATAGGGTGGTGAATTGACATGTCTTTAGCATGTGTAGTGGTAGGGTTGAACTGAAATGTAGGACTGATGGGTGGGCCTAACTGCACTGTTGGTGTGCCAGGAAGATGACAAAGTTATCAATTTAAGCATTTATTAAGTGCTATGTACCGGGTTCTTTGCTAAGGGATTGGGACACAAAGAAAAGAAGCAAAATAAAATTCACAGACTAACTTCAAGGAGCTTACTTTCTAATGAAGATGGTAAGTTGTTGGGGTTTTTAGGCATACTAGTATAGTGGGCTCTCACCAATCCAGAAATCATAGCCCCCAGGGTCAGAGTTCCAGCAACTGTAGTTAGAATTTGTCAGAAAGATGGCCTCTGAGGGCATTTTACAAAAATGAGGATGACCCCCCTCCTCACCAGTCAGGCAAGTTCTGATGAATCTTGATGAACTAGGGGTTTAAGAAGCATTTCCTCTGGCTGATACAGCTATGTTGGTTTAAAAAAAATATTCCTTTTATCATCTTTTGTTTTCTTTCATTCCAGAAATGAAAGTACTTGAGTTCTTGGTTGCCTTATTTTTATTTTAACTTTATAGCAATTGGGCAAGTTTATTTGTCTCATACATTAACTCCATAGAAGGAAAAAAAAAATGAAGTCTTAGAATTCATGTTGAAAATGACTATGTACATCAAAGAACAGAGAGCAAATTATACAAGTAATCATGACATGAATGCAGAAATGCCATTTTCTTTTTCTTTTCCATTCTTCTTTCGGACCAGTAGTCCTCACAAATGAAGAGAAAAGAAGCTGAAAGTATCATTCCATCAAGTGAAACCCCAAAGTGAATTTCTAGCTAGATGTCACAGAGAATGGAGTGCTGAACTTGGAATCAGGAAGACCTAGGTGAAACAGTGTCCTGCCACAAATGCTTAATTGGCTGTATGACCCTGGTCAAATCACTTAATTTACTTAACTTCAGTTTCCTCATTTGTAAATAATGGTGAGAATCGTAGCACCCACTCTACTGGGTTATTGAGACAATCAAGTGAGATTAACATATCTAAAACACTTTTTGTAAACCTTAAAGTGCTATATAAATGCTAGCTATTACTTTCAGGGAAAATGTAGTTTAAACTTTCCCTAAGGTAAATCTGGAATGCAGATTACAAGATTTAAAGTTGAAAGTGACCTTAAGAGAGTGATTATAGAGTCCAAGTTAAGATCAAACCCTTTCCTCAGTTCTCCTCCCCCATGTCCCCATCCTTAGATGTACCTCTAGTTTCAGTTATAGATGATTCAGAGTTTTGCTGTAGGAGTAACATACTTACTTGATAAAGGGGACTACTGCCACATGATACTGCTTCTAGCCTATCTTTTAGCCTTTAGAATTTTGGGGAATTTAGGCACATAGCAATACTTGTCATATTTCTCTATTTGGGAAAGGTCTGAAAGATTGGAAATATAGGTCTTGTTCACTGGTAATGTGTAATAAATGAATAGTTTAACCTTTTTTTCCAGGGTAACGGTACTTTCAAAAGAATCCCTCAAAAAGTGAATTCAAGTCTTTGTCATTAATCATGGACTCTAACCTTTGACATACAAGCAAAGGTTACTTTTTTAATTAAAATAAAAGGATAACTACATGATTTTAAAGTGCCCCCTCCTAAAAGCAAAATATGAATATCTCTGGGGAAAAAATCCTGAGCTCAGAACAATAAGCTAACATTTCGGTATTTTGGAGAAAAAGATCTTTTTCCTTCTTTTTTGTAGTTCTCCAAGACCCAGCTGAGCTATTGTGACAATTAATGAATATAAAATGCCCCCTTTCCTTGTGAATAGTTTGGCAATGGTGGCTGAACAATTTCAGGCATGAGAAGAGAATAAAGCCTTAGACTGATGAATAGCTGACATCTAACCCCTGTTCATTTCCTGGACTGGAGGCACACTTGATTCATGTAAAAGTTAAAGAAATAAGCCTAAAATATTGTGCTACATGTTTCTGAGAGATTACGTGTTTTTCAAAATACCTTTGAGAAATTCTAATAATCCAGTGTGTATTAAACTAGCATAGATGTGAACAAAAACATTTAAAAATTATTAAAATTATTTGTTGAGTTAGCATGGATGTCACTTTGTCAGATTCATTTCACATCATGACTATAGGAGACCTCTCTTTGTTTGGCCTCCCCTGGTGATATAGTTGGTGAAACCCAAGTATAAAGAAGATGAATTCCTTCAGGAATTTTTTGCCTCCCCTTTACCTGTGGGTCTTCCATAAAAGCTTCTAAAAAGAAACCATCATAAAACTGCTATATGTAACTGATGAAGCTGTTCAGGACCCTGCAATGCACACAAATGAGCATCCAATCATATAAAATAGGTTCATCTCTGGGCTCCAAAAAATTAGTCTGAGTGAAACAGAGATCTCAATCCAACCCAGATAAAACTTACTGTGTCCAAAGTTTGTGCCCACACTAGGTGGGGAGAAGGGAGCTGGTATTTTTAATTGCCTATTATGTGCCAGGCACAGCAGCAAATTAATCTATTTTAGATGAGCTGATACATTTTATTAAGAAAAACTGAAGAGATACTTTAGTCTGAACCATGGGATGTGACACTATGTGATATCAGATTCCAAACAAGTGTTGAAGTTTAGTGGTTTTTAGTTCTCTGTGTTCTTCCTGAGTTTTGTTTAAGCATAATTTATTTTCTCGGAAGTGGAAGAAATTGACATGTTTTGTAGTTGTGTAGTAAAAGGGAGGGAGAGAATCATGTTTCCCTCTGAAATTAAAACTATTTTTACTGAAGGGACAGGGTTGGGTTGAGGAGAGGAGTCTAAATTTTAAGATATAACAGTTGGAACCATGGACTTAAGGTTTTTTTTTAATGCTCTGTGGAATTTACTTAGTTATTCACTGTTTAAAAATACTTGTCCACCAAACTTTATCTGGAAATATGAAAGAGCTACCAATTGAGTTAGGATAATATGCAAAAAAAATTATGATATGGATTTGGGGAATATACATATTTTAAAATGAATCTCACAGAAATTCTTGTAGTTTTATTCTGGTTGAATACTTTCAATACAACCCGTTGACCCTTTAAACTAATTTCTGGATAGGGTATCGAGAGAATAAGACTGCAGCTACCTCCCCATTATAGAATTATATTGATTTCTACTCTGTAATTTCATTTAAAGCTTTAAGTATCATATGTTTACAACCATCATAATTTAAGCCTGAAGATTTGAATATTTTAGGAAGACTGATGCTGCTGTCCAAGTTAGTGTATAGCCCTCAACCATTTTCTGTCAGTTCTGCTTTTATTGGTAGAAAAGGAACTGCTGTCCCTTTCTCTTGCCAATTTTTAAAACATCACTATAATTTCTATTAGTGTTCTACTAAAGTTGACTCCCTGCTGATTCCATTACTTCGTGAATCAAAAGCCATAGGCTCAGTTTTATTGGAGTTTATTTTTGGTAATTTGTGTTTTGACTTGAAAAGCAAATACTTTGAACAATGAATAGTTTTCCCTGAGGAGCTGAAAGCTCTTCTTAGACAGTACATAAATCACCATTTAGGTAGAGAGCTACAATCAGATGATAATTGGTGATAGAAACTTGGGCAAATCCTTATTAACATCAGTTCTAAGATTGTGGTCTCCAGTGGTCCTCTGAACTGAAAGCTCTTAGGTTTAATCCTATCCCCTCTACCCAATCTATTTTCTACTATTGATCTGAATCCATGATGTTAAAAAAGTAGAAAATAACAAAACCTCTAACTTTTAAATGTATAGTGACAGTATATTCAAGGGATATTTTGCTTAGAGTTGAAGGAACAGAATCAGATCCAGTGGGTTCTGGGGGTAAGGAAGTGTCTGCTTAAGTCACTGATAGAAGTTCCAGTTGGAAACTCTCCCTTCCATGTGCCCTGATGTCAAAGTGACGGTGTTGTATGAGGGTGGAGGCCTACTACTTCCCACTTCTCATTCCCATTCCTCCTTTCTATTATTGGAGTTCTCTGTGTCCTCAAAGAACTAACATTAAAAAAAGAGAATTAAGACCCTTGTTGTCACCTCAGGCAAACTGGCTCCTTTCATGTTTCATATTTCACCCTGATCATTTCATTCATTAAAAACAACTCTTCCATTCTTTTCTCTGCAACTAAAAGGAGGTAGTTCTAAGAGGGCTAAGCACTATGCGATGCTTTAGAAGGTATTTAATCATTATAGATATAGCTCAACCTAATGCTGTTTATTGTTTTTTCAAAATTATAATTTTAAGTCAAAGGTTAGTAAATTTCACAGGAACAATATTATGAAGGAAGGATAAGCCAATAATCAGTGTAACAGAGAATTGGGGATTAGTTGTTATTTATCCTAATGATATTGTCAAACTGTTTGAGTAGCCTTATGAGGGATATATTTGCATGTACTGATAGATTCAGAGAGATCCTTTTAATCAGGCTGGTTCTGGGTTGCTCCAGATCAGTTATAGAATAGGTGAGTGCCTTTCAGTTAGGTGTTAATAACCATTGTCATGCTCACACTCTAGCAGCGACCTTTATAGATAGAATGGCTTTAGGACTGACATAATGTGCTGTTCCTTGACCTCTCCAGAGGTCCTTGAAGCTAATATGACCTGAGGCTACATGGGAAGGCTGTAAACAGTGTTGGGATAAAGAAGATAAAGAATAATGTAACCTGCTGTTTTGGGACCTTCCTGGTAGTAACTTCTGCTTGGCCATGCTGAGCAGAGTCAGGGAGGAAGAAAAAAGGAGTATTTTCACTATCAATACTTGATTTCTCATGACTATCTTGACATAAAGGCCTTGGGTTGCGAACATAGATACAGAGTGAAGCAGAAATTATTAAACAATGACAATGTGTTTATTTGTTTTGCTTCTTTATTTTAAGTGAAGGTTCTTTTTCTTCCCCCCTGTTCTTCCTTCACCTTCACTTCCTTTACTTTTGTTTTTCCTCCTCTTTCTCTTCTTCTCCCTCCTCCTTTTTCCATTATAAAGCAACTATAGTGGTTTTTCTAAGCATCAATAAAACATTTTTTAAATTCCAAAGTCTTTGAAAAGATGCCATAATTTGGGTTTCTGAAATATAGTGGCTACTAGGTGGAATGGAGGCTGTGAAGTTCAGTTATCTGCATGTGAAACTGAAATAAGTACAACAGCCAGCCTCCAAGGTTATGGTGACATTAGAATTGGTTCTTAGCTCATCACTGCTCCAGCCATAACACACATTTTTCAACCTTGCTTCAGTTAACTTTATCAGGGAGGTCATTTCTTAGACTCATCAGACACTGAAAGACCCATGGGAGCAAGGAAAAGTGGTATTTGGTTTCTTTGAGAAATGATCTGCAGCTGTGTAATTCTCTTTTCCCAGGTTTTTCTCTTTTACTTTATTACCTGTTAAAAAACAAGCAAAGAAACAAAATAAAATAAAAACCTTTTTTGCAGTTTATCTCAAGGCCGGCCTCTCTGTATATACATTCTAAACTTTCAGCTCTGACTTTCATTCGTCCTATTGACGATGACCTATGCTACTCAGAAGTCAGGGTGTGAAATAAAAGAAGTTTGTTGAGTAGGTTACAGTTTTGGAGATACTCAAAGGGAAGAAAGTGTGAAATCCATTTCCAAATGATCTTTGTTGGGCACGAATTGATAGCATGAGCAAAAGTTATAGGAGAGAATTTTTTCCCCTGCAATTGACACAAGATAGGATAGGGACTGGACCTTTGGTTTAAGGTTTCATTTATTTAAGGAACTCTCAGGTGAGGAAGCTCCCCCTATCAATGTAGGTTGGCACCTTAATTTTAATTTAGAGATTTTAAAGTTCAGTCTTAAAGAGTTGACTAGAAGCACTGAAAATGTAGATGATTTGTTTAGGGTCACAAAGCCAGTATATGTTGGAGGCAGGACTTGGCCCTGTAGCAGCAAGCACCCCAAGCGTCCTCAGGGTTTGCAGCTACCACAGGTTCTTGGATCTGCTTTGCTAAAGGAAAGCAACTCAAAATGGGTTAACAAGCTTACTTTAATCAGTCAGACATATATCATTTACCTTGTTCAGGAGAAAAGGTCAGCACCCTGAACCTCAAAGTATACAGGCATAATTATCAAGACAAACATCAAGTAGACAGATTTCCAAACTGTCCAACCATTACATCCATACCCAGTCAACATCTGGGTTTCCACATTCTGGGTTTTTCAAAGCC
>NW_027187289.1:1579522-1695083 GCF_028583685.1 Petaurus breviceps papuanus
TGGTGCACTTTAGCCTAGGGGCAGGGAAGATCTTTAAAATTTACATTTGCATTACAGGCCCCAAGCGCGAAATATTATTAGATGATCTTTTAGAGGTAATATAACTTAAATTTATTTTTTTGAATGTTGTGTGATGGCATTTTAGAGTGAACACAATGCCATCAACTCCTGGGCTCATCAAAGTCATACTGATGGTGGCAGAGCTAAGGATACCCCAGACCTGATTGGTACGATATTTGAACAGATTCCCTCACCTTTCATTTGCATCAGTGTTTTTAGAGAAAAGAAAACTGAATTTGGAGTTCAAAGGCCTGCTGGATTCAAATCCCTGTTCCATCATTAAATAGCTGTGTGATCTTGATATTGTTATTTAACCTCTATGGGCCTCAGTTTTCTCATCAGTAGAATGAGGGTTGGGTTAAACGACCACCAAGGTCCCTTCTGGTTCTAAATCTATGATTCTATAAATTGTTAAGATGTTTTAGAATTAAAACCTGAACCAAAGAAAAATGCAAAACACAGCCCCAAACAGTCCAAGTTCAGAAATGCCAGTCAAGTTCATTTCCTTTGCCAGAATGTTACCATAAAAGGGCTCTGGACCAGCTGTCAAGTGGGGAGAAGCAAGAAGGCTGGGGCACAGCAGCAAATCCTTCAGATGGGAATCCCCAGCATTACTCTCCATACCAAGGAGAGATTCCCTTGGAATTTGAAGATCTCAGGAGAAGGAGGTATTTACAGATTGCCCTGGTGAGAACAGTTGATGCCTTGTGCTAGATGAAGGAGGTTGCAGGGTAAGAAGGCCAGGGGGGAATATATGACCTAGAGATACAGTTTCTGCCTCCCAGTACCATACAGAGCAGGAGCAGATACACACAGCACCATTCTGTTTGGGCTTAGTCATCTCCCCAATCATTTTTTTCCCACCAGTAAGAGTCACAAACAATGGCTTAGCAGGCAAGAAACCCCTTGTTTTAGTGAACACAGCCCAGAACACATCTCTTTGTTTCTTGATGCAGCATTGCCAAAAAAAAAAAAAAAAAAAGACTCCTGTCTTGTTGATTACTGGCTAGAGATTCCCTATACCACTTTTGGTACTGTGGTAGGACATGTATCAGTGGAACATTTGGCATAGAAAGGAGGGACGTTAACAGTTGGCATCAATGGAGTCTCTGCATCTTAAGGGGACAGCTGGAAATGAGAATATTGGTTAGCTAGAACCATACCAGTCGGGTAGGGGGAAGTCATTGAAAGAATGAGAGACTTGGAATTGCCTGAGAGTAGATTCACTGAGAGTAGAATAGTCCCAGCTCTTCCCCCTCCCACAGCCATTGAGTGCCTGCTGCCCCAGCCTGCCCAGTGGCAGCTGGAGACCAGACCTTTCACTTTGGACATCTTCTTAGTGGGCTCCCATTGTTCAGCAGGAGAGGGGCACTCTGGCTCTGCCAGCTGCTGCTTAGTCTCTAGAGCTGATTTTTAAAAGCTACTGCTGTAGCTTTAATGTTTTCTTGATGTTAGTGACCTTGGCCTCCACCTGCTGCTGAGTCCAACTGAAGTTATCCTTCTGTTGGGAGGCTCTCAGGACCTGTTGCTCAATCCTCATCAGAACTGCTTCACTTCTGTCACGCCATTCCTGCAAGGTTGTGACAGAATTTTCAATGTCCTTCCTTTGAACATCTTGGTCAGTAAACACAAGTCCACCTCAGGCAGCTGGTTGCACTGGTCCAGCTTGCCTTAAATGATTTCTGTGTGGATAGCTTCAGTGATGGAATCTTTTAGCTTCTAAAGATTCTGCATCTTGGGACTCTTCAGCTACTCTGAGGAAGCTTGCGGTCCTGAGGTGATTGAGCTTGTTCTTCTGGGCCATGGTTAGTTGAGACAGGCTCTCTCTATTGTTCCATAGGCAAGCAGGCTCATCCAGTAGACATAAGCAGCGGTGACACCTTCTGCAAGTTTCTGTTCATTGTTTCACTTGAGCACCTCTCCAAACAGGTATACTTCAGAAGCCTGCAGGCTTTGACTTACAAGAGCAGTGAGGGCTAAGCTATTGACGTCTGGCTAATAAAATCATTCTAGGAGTTTCCCGGAGGGTTTCTGTTTGCCACCGAGACTGTCTCCTGTGCTTCTCCATGGGTCAGATACCAGGTACCTCCGGACTGGTTGTCACATGGTCTCCTAGGCTTATTTCTGAAGGTTATTTTCCTGTATGCTAGGTGAGGCCAAATATCCCAGGCCCAGCCAGTTTGGGAGAAAAGTATACCACCAACTCTCAGTTGTGATCAAATGAGATAATATTTGTGAGGCTCTTAGCTCAGTACTTGGCATAGACTAAGTGCTAAAAATGCCCCCACCCCCATCAGAAATACAATTAAAAAGGCAAATTACTCGTCACAAAGAAGTCAGTATGGGAGAAAAGTTTTCTTATGTGCTATCTTATAGCAGGTGCCAACCTTCATTGGCTGCCAGCATAGTTCTTTGTCTGAAGCTCCCTATACCAGTTAAATAAACAGCTTTGATTTAAAAGAAGCCATTATTGTCTGCTATAGCTTATTGGATTGTAGAGGAGCCATTACTGTGTACAGAAACTACACATTCACATGCATTAAAGAATGTAAGGGGAAGGACTTCCATGAAGCAAGCCCCTCTTTCTATTTTCATTACAGACTCCTCTTTTTGTAGTCATTTTAGTTGTTCATGTTTCAGCTTTAGGTTCCAGACTGGTAGGTTAGTATGTATTATGTAGTAAATATGTAGTAAATATACTTATATGTAGTATGCTTTTTTTTAAGGGCATGGAGGCAGGGTAGTAAATGAACCTTAAGTAATTTTATCTGTGTAGGTAACTCCTATTTCTCTACCAGTGCAGATCTGTTGCTATTTGGAAACTTCTGGTCTTTATTGCCTGGAACATTGAGAATTTAAAAAACTTAAGCTGGTCCTAGGACTCCCAGAATGACCCTCTATTCATTAAACCATTTTGCCTCTCATCAGCATATTAAATTTTCACACCCTACTTCCCAGATAATAAACCAGTTTGGTTTTCATTCAGCCCATAAACTAAACAGTTACAACTACTGGACTAAAAAAAACAAAAACAACCAGAAAGCAAAACTGTACCTTATTCCTTGGGGCTGAGCCCCAGGAAGGTATAAATAGTTCCATAGAATGTCATCAGTTCTCTTTCTGTGTGTGCAAGAGCAGCTGTCCAGGGCCTTCTAAGTGCATGATCAGTCTGATTCAGTGGGATGATATTTTATTTTATAACTTGTTAATATTTGGAATATACTGTACTCAAATACACAGTCATCTGTCAGCTAGCTCTGTAATAGATCCTAAGTAGAATGTACTTTAGTAGTAAAATGCATTAATCCCATGCCAAAAATCAGAGGGAACATATTGAATCTAGTGACAGTCTCAGACCATATGCCAAGACTGTGTGTGTGTGTGTGGTGGTGGTGGGGGGGAAACAGTGCATGCATGTGTGCTTAAGTCCAAACATCCTAAAAATAAAATAAGAAGAATATAGCTTTGTTATTTTGAATACAGCAAGGTGTTTCCATTAAATTAAGTACAGTTGAGGAAATTCCAGAAGGTTATCTCTACAATTAAAAATTTCTCTTTATCCCTGCCCATATGGTACTCAGCATCATGCATTGACTGATCTGAGGCTCCTGCAATTCCACACACAGCATGATGTTTTGAATTAAGGACATAGGAACTGTCTAGCTCAAAAGAGTAATTCTTTTTTTTTTTTTCATATTAAATGATTGTCCAAATGGCGTTTCCATAAAGGCTCTTTTTATTGTCAACAAACTATAAAATGTTAATGTTATATTTGAAATTTTAAGTCAACGAATATGGAAAAAAACCTGCTTTTTGTGTCTTAAACTCAATTCCTAAGAGAAGTAGATTTAGTATCTTGGAGGTTAAGCAGGTTAGCCTAATCCTTTCTAGATAAGCAGATGCCCTCGTAGAGAACCTGGCCTCTGGGACTGTCAGCACTTAACATAAAGATCTATTGAGACAAAATTATAATTTTTCCTTATAGAAAATGCATAGTATCAGCCAAACAAAAATATATTTCATGCGTTAAATTTCACACTCGTATATGTACTCTGTCATAATTTAAAAAATGATAGCTGGGTCGTTGCGTGTGAAGGTATGATCTTTACAGTTCTTCCTAACCTCTATAATCCTCTGATCTGAGGGTCCCTTTCTTAGATAAGCTGAGATTTGCTGCAGTATGGAACCCTCAGGAAGCATCCCAAGATGACAGAATCATAGACTTTATGAACTGCCAAGTACATTAGACATTGTCTAATTCAACAGTCTTATTTTACTGATGAAGGAATTAAGACTCAGTGGTTATTGTCACACTTCTCTACATGCCTCGAACTCTAAAATCTTGGGTTTATGCAGAAGTGACTCATGGAGTAGGACTACGGGTCTGATATGGTTTAGAAACTGAACTATTTTGTTGAAACCAGGCACTGTGCTGAAATACATAGTAAACCCTGGTGAGCCAATTTAACCTAATTGCCTTGGTTATGGTAATATCCTAAGACCATTAACACTTTCTTTGAATGGTTCTGTTTTGCCATCTGCTGACTCTTTTTTCCCCATTATTGGAACATAGACTTTGGGGATTAAGATCTAAAGAATTTGGCACCGAACAGCCCAAGTGCTTATAGATGGCATAATGTAGAGATAGCAATAATGTTGAAACATTTCTCATGAACAAAAATGGTAGAATGATCCAGGGAGAAAAAGATATTCCAAGACTGATAAGCAATGCTTATGTAGTCCCTTGAATTTCCTCCAAGAGTAACTTTGAATCCTAATGTATATGAAATTCTTAGGAGAATTTTGTTAGAGAACTTAGGTCAGATGCTTAGAGTTTTTCTTTTTTTACCCCCCCCCCCTTTTCCTTGATTTTGTTATCAGGCTTACTAGGGGTTACCTATACACAGAAATTTGTCTCAGAAATCCAAAAATAACTATGCCAAAGATTTGTGGGAAGGTAATTTTTTATGTCTTTTTGATGATTTTTTATTTTGATGAAGCATAGACCACCAATTTAATATTGTTCCTTTGCTTACCAATTTCCTATTTGTGATTAAATAATAAACACGTGATTTCCTTCTTGAACTAGGCTCATTCATCTGATTTTCCTCTCCCATACTGTAATTATGGTGTCACAAACAATAGAAAAACATTTCTCTCAAGATAAAGCAAATAGTAGTAGTGGTAGTACTAGTAGTAGTAGTAGTAGTAGTAGTAGTAGTAGTATGAATTACATGTGATAAGAAGAATTAGAGTTAGCTACCATCTTTTATGTAGGAACTCTGTGTTAGAAGTTGAGGTAATTGAGAACACATACATTATGGGCATGTGGGAGAGTGACTGAGAAGAGATTATTAAACTATATTTCTGGAGGAAAGGGTATACTTAAATTAATTTCTTAAAACTGATAATCTTCAATTTCACTCATAATAATGATGTATTAAAGATATTTTGTAGCATGATCAGGTCAGTATCCACCTGGAAATAGCTATGCTGGACATGTTTCATTCTGGCTCATGAGCTGATTAGACTAGATGATGCCTAAGGTCCTTGATAGCTGTAGAATCTATAATTTGTAAATGCTTTTCAATTAAAAAAAGCACTGAAAATAGCTAGTTGCTATTTGAATAGTCTACTTGACTAGGGATTACTTTCTTTAATAATATTCATTTGCATTTGCCTTTGGTCTGTGCTATTGCCATGGCTCTGGGTCACACTTGTTATAGGAAATAGGAAAAAACATTTTTTGTTGCTTGTTCACGATAAAAAAAAAAAAGAAAATAAAAAAGACAACATGACATCTTTAGAAATGTTACATGGTAGTGGTATCATCCCTTGTCAGGGCATACAGATATTATATGCATAAGGACAGTACCATACTCTTTTTTTTTTTAAAGCAATTGGAGTTAAATAACTTGCCCAAGGTTACATGGCCAGTTTTTTTGTGTGGGTGTTAAGTATCTGAGGCCAGAACCGATCCTGGGTCCTCCTGACTCTGGGGCCTGCGTTCTTACTCTCTGTGCCACCTAGCTGCTCCAGTACCATAGTTCTTTAATACTTTGGTGGAGAAGGGGAATGAGAGGGATCAAATATTGTAAATAGTAAAACTGACTTGTTAGTTCTTTTATTTTGTCCAAAAACCTGCCTTTGTGGGAAAACTTACATTTTATAAAATATTTGAATGAATTTTATTTGTTTAGTATTTTCAGAACCCTGTAATTTCTCTCTTTCCTTATTAATTCATTCAGTTTGGGGAACTGCAATAGAGATAGCAATAATGTTGAAACATTCCTCATGAACAAAAATGGTGGAATGATCCAGGGAGAAAAAAATTTCCCAAGACTGGTAAGCAATTAGAATGAGTCAATCAGTTATTATCTCAGATTTCTGTGTCTGACTAGTCCATGCTCTATCACATTCATCCATTCACCAAAGTCTAGACAGCTTGAACAGATACCTTTCCATCTCAGTCAGTGCTAGGGACTGTACTAAGTGCTGGAGCTATAAAGAAAGGCAAAAGACAGTTCCTGCCTTCAAGGAGTTCATCATGTGGCAGAAACAACCTGCAGATAAGTATGTACAAACAATTTAGTGCACAGAATGAGAAAATAATTGTTTCTTTTCATTTAAAAATATTTGAAAATATATATGTACAACTTTGATATAGTTTCACTTTGCTCCAAGACTGTGGCTACTTCATGTCTAGAATGGCTTTGAGAAGCTGCATTATAATAATCCAATTAAATCTAATGAGGACATATGACTCCATTACAAATAAGAAGTGTTTCATTCAATGGTTTTTCCCTTAATCTGTGGTATTCATGTGGAGACACAAAATGGTACAATTTGTTATCTTTTTTTTCCCCCACTGCTTTCTCAGTCTTCCACCTCTATCATTTTTTTTCTGAGCAGCTTTTACTGCTCTCTTTGTATTCATCAATTTTTCCTTTCAATTTTTAATTCTTTTGGTATTTCTTCAGTTTAGCCCTTTGTTGTTATAAAGTTATTTCTCAGTGTTATTTGAATGGTTCAGTATTTCACCAAGCTTTTATTGCCACATTCCAATGGATATGTCAAGATGTTTTAGTCTTGATTTCAAGACAACATTGTAAAGGTGTCTGATAGTGGTCAGTTAGGAACATTGGTATCTTTCTTCTTGCCTTTTTTTATTGCTCCATAGTCCATTTCTTTTATCATATTAGGTTCTCCTGGCTCCAGGGTCATTGTTCTTTTCAGTGTGCCACCTAGCTGCCCCTCCCTTAATAGGATATTAATAGATGCTTCTTCTGTTCACAATTTCAGCAATTTGTGTCTACTACGTACCAGACGTGGTGCTGGTGCTGAGCTTAGCAAGAGAAAGGAAAGAAGGATAGATTGCATGGATAAGTGTAGTACGCAGAAAATAGAAGGGAGAATATTAGCAAATATGGTGGGGATGGGGGAATCAAGGGAGTTTCAGACAGGAGGTAGTACCTAAGATGAGTTTTGAAGGCCGATAAAGATTCAGAGAGACAAAAAGGAGTATTTCAAACATAGAGAAACATTCTCTCTCTCTCTCTCTCTCTCTCTCTCTCTCTCTCTCTCTCTCTCTGTCTGTCTGTCTCTGTCTCTCTCTCTGTGAATTCAAAGAGGGAAGAGATACAGTTAACTGGAATGTTGATGTCATGAAGACTGAAATGAAATTGGAAAGGTAGATAAGAGCCAGATTGTGATGTGACAAATGCTAGCCAAAGAATTCAGGTGTTTTTGAGAGTGGGTATTCTTTACTACAATTGAAGTCCATGACAGCTTAGCAAAATTCTTTATCCTAAAACCTAAAATCCTTAAAAAAAATAAATATTTTCTACTCAGTGAATAATCCTACTTATACCCCTATGAAGCTAACTGAACTTCCCTTCCTCCCCTCTCTCTTTGGTCTCCACAGGGCCAGGTGATTGGTTGCTACTTCCTTGGGTAACAACTCCCAGGGTCTCTAACCTTCAGTGCTTAAGTGACCTGGTTTCCGTCAACCCACTATGGTCATCCAGTCTGCCTACTCCTCCCTTGGGTAAAGTTCATGCAATGTGATCTAATTACACCCAATATTCTCTGGAAGAGTACTTATCTTGGAATAAACTTGGAAACAAACCCTTATTTGAAAGATAGTTGAAAATAATGAGGGTTTCTTTAGATATATACTCTAAATACTTTGGTTAAGTATATTCTAAACTTAAGTGGAGAGATATAGACATGGTTTTTTAGTAGGAAACAAAGTTGTAATTAAACTTTTCTTATAAACTTCTGACCTACCCTTATGTGCTTCTTAACAAAGCAGAGTGTGGTACAATCAAAGTTATGAAATGTCATTTTAAATCAAAGCTATAACACCTACAATAGAAGGGATTTAAAGGTCTTCTAGTCTGCTGGTGTCAAACTCAAAAAGAAATAGGGCCACTCAACCTTACCTTATATAAGGATCCCTGGGAGTGCATATTGACTAGAAAGCCACATATAACCTTATCTGTGTTTTATTGTATTTTAATTTATTTCATTAAATATTTCCCAATTATGTTTTAATCGACTTCCAACCACGCAAGTATCATTTGACTATGATTTAGGCCATAATCCTCATTTTTTAGATGAGAATTCTGAGGTCAGAGAGGACAAATGATTCATGATATTGTAAAGTATTGAAGTAGGGGAGTGATGTGAAAGACTTGGAAACTAATTGGTTTACTTGTGACAGTTACATATGCCTCATGACTTGAGAAAGAGAGAAATAGGAAGCAGACTGACCTGTTCAGTGGCTATTATTATAATGAAGGCCTGGATTAAGGTGGTGGAGTTGTTATTGAAAAGTAGGAGACAAAAGTGAAAGATACTGTGGGGGCAGAATCAGAAGTGATAGGTTGAGAGAAAAGTCAATTATGATTTCAAGTTTTTTAATTCAGGACATTAGGAGGGTGAGCAGAATGGCAAATTTGGGGATATGGCAAAATTGTGGGAGAAGGTGATAAGATTAATTAGAGACATTGAGCTTGAGGTGTCAGTGGTTGAAAATCATGTAGAAATGTCCAGCAGCCAATTTTGAAATTTAGTCCTGGAACTCATATCTAGGGTTGGATATGTAGACTGAGGCATCATCTCCAGTCAGAAGGCAGTCAACAAGCATTTATTAAGTGCTTACTATGTACCAGATATTTTATTAAGCTCTGGGTATAGACAGAGGCATTAACAGAGTCTGTTTCTCACTGTCTTACATTCTTATGGAGGAGACAACATTCACATAAATATAACTATGTACATGTAAGATCTATGTGGTTGAAATAATGGAAGGTAACCTCAGAGGATAACCTCAAAGGGTAAAGTGGGATGGGGAGAACAGATAAGAAAGACTTCCTTCAGAAGATAAGAGCATTTGAGCTGAGAATTGAAGGAAGCCAGGAAGTCTAGGAGACATTGTTGCTTAGAGGTGGTAAGTGAAGCCAGGGGAGTGAGTAAGAATAGGGATGAAGATAAGGATTCTGGGGAAGAAGAGAAAAGGGCCAAGGACAAAATCTTAGGGTATTTAAGGAGCATGCAGAGGAAGGTAAACAACAATAACAAAATAGATTAGTAAGAGAGGTAAAGGGAGACAGTGTCAAAGAAACCAAAGGATAAGAGAGTATCACAAGGTGAAGGGGGGGTTAACAGTGTCTCATGCTGTACCTGTTCAAGGAGGATGAGGACGGTGCAGAGGTTATTGGATCTGGAAATTAAGAGCTCATTGATGATGTCATAGAGAACTGTTTCAGCAGAGCAGTGGGAAATTGAAGCCAAGTTACAGTGGGTTAAGTGGATGGTGAGGAAATAGAATCAGACTATTTCTAGAATTTCAGCACTCAAGGAAAGAAGAATGGTAAAATATTTACTTGAAGTAGTAGCAGGGTCAAGGGAAGATTCAAAGTTTTTATGTTGCTGTTATGATTAGAGAGACTCAAGGTATGTTTGTGTTAGTGTAAGGAAGTATTGAAGGTAAGAAAGACAAGGAATGCTCAATGTAGAAAGGACCTGCTGTAGATAGGAGGGGAAGGAATTCAGGGCGCAAATGAAAGATTCCCTTATCCTCTGATACTGGATAGAAGAAGGAAAGAATGGGGAAAGATATAGAATCATATTGAGGTCTAGATGAGAAATTTATGACATTGAGTTTTTTTTTTCTGTAAGAGGGCAAACTGTTACATGGAAGGAAATGTATTTGCCAAGACCTCTTTTCATCTAAGAAGGCAAAATGATATATATTAATAGTGATTTAATGTTAGACAAAGAAAAAAAATGGAGCCATTCAGTTTTCTGTTAGTCTGTCAACCTGAATACTACAGACAAAGGAAGACAATTGAAGAGTTTAGAGGTCTTTCATCTGAAACTATACAATCTGTGTCCTCTTGAACGTAGAAGGCATTTGCAAATCTCAGCTTTGATGTGTACCAATACTAGGTATATTTCTGGTGCAATTAGAGTTAGAATTATTGTGTATAACATCACAGGTGAGTTTGCAAGTTGTTTGCTTCTACCTTACATCTTTTTAGATTAAACTGTTGAATGCACAAGATGATTTCATTTAGAAATGCATGAAGACCCTTTAAATTTAGAGGGAACAATGCCTGAGAAAATAAATGGGGATTAGAGGAGGTGTTTCATAATGATTATGAATTATGGGTAAAAAAAATTCTTAATAAAGGTCTCTTCACTAAACTTTGCCAAACTTTTCTTAACTCCATCCTACACAATTGATATTTTATTGTCTTGTTTATCAGATGCATTTAAATGGAGCCAATTGCTTCCCTCCTACCTCTTAATTCCAGCAGCAGGCAAATTGAGTTTTATCACTTTTTCCTTAAACCTGATCAGGCATGCTAGGTAAATATTTACTAACTTGACTAAGGCTTGTGAAAACAGGAGTGGAACATGGATGCCCAGAAGTGGCTAACATTCCCATCATAGCAATCATATGAAAGAATTTTACTATCTTAAGTAGAAAGACTGAAAAACCCTTTAAAATTCAGAATCATTTATTTAAAAATGTGAAATGGGGGAGGGGGTGTGTGGAAGCAAAGGGACCCAGAACCAAAGATTAGAGTCCAAACTAATTATGATGCTGTCAGGAAAAGTGAGTGGTAATGAATGTACAAAGAAGGAAGATGGGAACTTACAGAGAAGGAACAAGAAAAAAGTTTCTCCTTTATGTTGCCATCAGCCTTTTTATCCTTTCCATTTTCCTCACTTTTCCTCCTGATCAACCATATCATACTCAAATAAAGGTGGATCCCTATAGGCTGGTGCTGGCATATTCTTTTAATAAAATTCTAGGTTAACAGGCACTTTTATATAGTCAGATAAAAATTTTCTTTGCTCAGGTTCTACATTCACCAAACAATCTTTGGATCTTATTTGAGTTTCTGAAATAGATTTTCATACTGAAAAGAAAATGTTCTGACCAACTAAAACAGGTGTTCCAGTTTAATGGAAGGGTTTTTTCCCATTTTTTTTTTCAGTTCTTTTTCTGGTACTAAACAGTCTCTCTTGAGTTTGGGTTATATAATCTGGTTTTACCAGAGCTTGATAAACTTCTGGATAGAGTAGCCATGAGGATGACAGAGTAGAAACACTGATAAGCCAGACCTTGAAACCATGGTAATGCCTATCTATAAGACCCAGCTTAAAAAATCATGCCTAATTATTATTTTTTTTTTATAATGCCTTTTAGTTATTTTCCACAGGAAGGTTTTGTAAAATCTTCTTCCTTTATCCCTAATTTTAACAGTCTTTCTTCTATAGCAGTAAGGGATATAAAGTCTTATTCTACAATAAGAAAATGAGTAGTTAGGCAGTAATTTGCCTTGAGTAGAACTATGTTAACTATATACTTATATTTGGCACTGATGTTTAAGATTAACTGATCCATCAGTGACCCTAGAGGAAACATGTTATGTGGCTACTTTTATGAATAGAGTACAGTAAAATCCTGTTTAACTGGTACCTAATTAACCTGAACCCTGGTAATTTTTAACTAATTTTTTTAATGCAAAAATAAGATCTGAAATTGCAGAGACTCTGATGCCAATAAAATTTAAGGGGATTAATTGTAGAGCTGATCAAGTAACTGTGGCCAGCCCATAGAAGGTAAGTATGGAAAAGTGAGATGAAGGTAAGGCAGAAAAGGAGAATAGCAAGCTAAGAATTGTGTAGGATTTTATTCAACAGGGATAACTTCACAAATGCAAGATTGGGGAGGTATTATCAGGAGCCATTTGGGAAAGATTTGAGGATTTTAGTGGACAGCAAGTTCAGTAGTGACAATATAGTCCCACTATATTTTACCCTGTTCATACCACATCTGGAGGCATTTATTTTGGGGAACCACAATTCAAGAAGAAAAGTGCTAAGTTGGATAGCATTCAAAGGAGAAGCACCAAGATGGTGAATCAGGTCCTTGAGTCCATATCTCAGGAGGATCAGTTGGAGTAAGTGGAATGTTTAGTCTAGAGAACAGGAGATTCAAACTGGACATGATCTCAGAATAACATTTTTAAGTGCATAAAATAAAACACAGGATTACAAAAGAAACCAGCTATGTTGAAATGTAGTCATCAAAACATTTTAAAAATTAGTTCCTGGATCCCATGTTAAAAACCTCTATTTCAGTAGGTTGCCTGGATTCCTGGTGGGTTCCGTGACTTGCAGAGGGGCATGCTGCCAGCAAAGGTCAGAGGCTAGATTTGAACATGAGTTGTCTTGACTCGTAGGCAAGTGCCAGCATTTCTTTCTTTAATAACCTACGATCATAGAATCTTAGAGTTGGGAGGAACCTCTACCCCAAAGCATGTCTGGAACTAGAGAAACCATAGATAAGGGTCACAAGTATGCCTTCAAAAATGAACTACTCATTCGCTATGAATGTGGCCAAATGTCTCTAAAGTTCATGGAAATTTCCTTCTGTTGTGCACCTAGCATTTTGAGAAATCTGTTTTCTTTTTTTTTCTTTTTGGAGGGGGTAAAGCAGGACAATTGGGGTTAAGTGATTTGCCCAAGGTCACGCGGCTAGTAAGTGTTAAGTGTCTGAGGTCAGATTTGAACTCAGGTTCTCCTGACTCCAGGGCGGGTACTCTATTCTCTGTGCCACCTAGCTGCCCTATTTTCTTTTCTGCATGTGTGTAGTGTGTGGAGGTCACTTAAGTAGTCATCCATTCAATACTGTACCATCTACTATCGTACAGGCTCTCTGTGGGATTAAAAAAAGAGTTTGAGGCACTGGTTTCTGACTTCATGAGCATATATATACTCATTAGACAAAAATCAGTGCATAGGAAGCAGTGGCAAATATATAAGACAATGTAATTAAATGCTTGTGTTTGCAGAAATTGAGAGGAGAGGCTCTCCTAGAATATAAAAGTGAAAAGGGACCATAGAGACCTTTTGGTCTGACTCCTTCATTTTGTATCTTAGAAACTGAGTTCCAGAAAAATTAAGTGACTTTTTAAAATGATGTAGCTGGAACTAGAATCCAAATCTCTTGACTCCCATTCACAGATTCATAGAAGTATTGAATTGTGCGATCTGGATTGGACCTTCAGGATCATCCCGTCAAACAGCTTCGTTTTGCAGCTCAGTGCTCTTTATAACAGCCTACCATGTTTCTTAAAATCACCGTGAGTGGAAGTAGTCAAGGAAAACTTGTGAAAGGAGCAGAGCTTGAACTTAATGAGCATCAGTAGATGTTCAGTACTGGGATAGTTAAGAAGGAATAAGTGTTTAGTGTTTAAAGTCTACTGCCCCTTATGTCCATTTCTTTTACTGAACAGGACAGAAAAAGACTTGTATGAAACACAGAAAAGCTGCCCTTCAGAAAAAAGTACTTGAGGGTACACACACACACATGCACACACACACACAGAATTCTGAGAACAAACTAAAAGCATGTCCCTCAGAAGTAAAACTATTCACTGATACTTTTTTAAACCCAAAATTAATTTACATGTGATTGTTTTTAGGACTGGGAAGTTTGATGCTGAGAAACTGGGGGAGGGGAGCTGTATTGGGACTGTGTATCTGTTTTACAAAGTTATTTTAATTATATCTGACATACAAATTTGGGGTTTCTCAATCTAAGGTAGAGGTGATTTGCTATATATATATGGAAGCTATACATGCGGTTGAGGAATATATAGGAAAAATGAAAAGTCCGCTTGACAACAGAGAGGGAAAGCAAGTTGCATAGAGAAGCAGATATCTGAAACCAGAATACAAGAGCATGGAGAACTGGGATGCTGATGGGATCTGAACACAGCTGACACCAGCTGACTGAAGATAGAGAGAATGTAGGTTGATTCAGGGAGATGATCTGATTTGAGAAAAAGCTTTAATCGAGGCCAGTTGATTTGAGAAAGCAGTATCCTATGCTGTGTGAAGAGCTGGTTGGGAGATGGGATGCTTTGCTTTCAAGCATCATCTGTAGTTTGAATGATAGGCAGCTAGGCAGTGCAGGGGACAGGAGTCAGGAAGACCTGCATTCAAAAGTGACCTCACACACTTACTAGGACTTGATAACTTTTGGGCAAGTCACTTAATCCCATTTGCCTCAATTTCCTTATCTGTAAAATGAGCTGGAAAAAGAATGGCAAACTACTCTGGTATCTCTGCCATTAAAAAAAAAAACCCAAAAGGGGACATAAAGAGTCAGATATGACTGAAGAATGACCGAACATCAACACATAGTTTGAATGGGGGAAACCTTCCTGAAGCAATTCTCTTGGCTCAAGAGGGGACAACCCTTCAAAGACCACAGAGAAAACCAACCTGAATTAATCAGCAGATCTCAGGCTTAAAGGCAACTGCTTTTTGCTGAATGAGTATCATTTTTTTCTTATTGCCTAGCCAAAAGGAACAGATTTGGAAAGTTTTTCAGATTCCCAATAGTAAAGCTATTGTTAGCTAAAAGACCCCAACACTGCTTCAGTGGCAGAAAATTGAAGTTCAGAAGAGAAGCAGTCCTATATGGCAGGTGCCATATGGTGCAGACTGTTCTGTAATCAGAACACAGACATTCAGGCCTGTAGTCTAAAGTCATGACTCCCCCCACCGCCCAGGAACATGGATTTACCTACTGGTGTGCCTTGCTACTAGGTTTCTACAAGTGATCATACAAAGGTGTTGGTTGGAGAGTGTGTATTGGTTGAAGAATGTAACCCAGATTTATAATTCCCACTTTTGCCTTATATTTGGTAAATGCTACAATTATTCTTTATTTTGCCTTCTTGTTTAGTAAAGGTTTCATGTGTAAGAGTTAATGATGTCACTGTAACTGATTACCAAACTGAACAGTAGATTTATGTGTCCCTCTACCCCAGCATTACTTCCAGTACAGTGAATTGGAGTCACAGATTTTGGCAGGTTTGAGATTTTTCAGTGTATGTGACTGATTTTTATGGCAAGTTCAGTTGTACTATACAATGTTTCAATTCCTCTGTGAGGAGGAAAGTGACCTGGAAGTGTAATCTCGCTAGGAAATTATCTCTAAGTGTAGAATGAGATATCTGTGATTTTGTGTTTGCCTTAATTGACCTCAGTGGCTTGTTTGTACAATTTGTTCTTTTAATATACCATTGTTTGTCTGTTGAGTTCAAAAGGACCCTTAAGTTACCACGTGAATTCACAGTAAGGGCATTTCTGGGGTAGTGCAACATCATTTGCAAATATACGATATTTTAAATAGGGGAAAACTGAAGTAGGGAGGTTCCAAGTCTGAATGACATAGAAGATTCCAAACCTGAGAATGTCATTTGATATGTAAAGTAGCTAAACTTAATGTAGGGATTCCCAGCCTGGGTTATGTGTAACCCTTAGGGGAAGACAAGAAGCTAATTGGGGGGATGCAAGAAATATTTGGTAAATAATTATTATCCTATTGAAATTTACCTTCATTTTCTTTTATGTGCATGCTATAATTGAATATATTTTTTCATATTGAAATATATGATTATAGAAAGGTTTATTAAAAGTTTACTAAAACACAAGGGATAAAGGAATCGATTTATTAACTCATATGAATTAGTATCTTAATGACATTTCTAGTCATATACATTTTTATATACTCTCAGAATTCCTTCCTGGGCCTCACTTTCTTTGTCTGTAAAATAAAGGTGCTATACCAGATGGACTCTTCAGTGGCCCTTCTCACTATGAAGTCTGGTTGGCAGCAAGGACTGTGGTTTAAAGATTTCTTTCTTTGTTTTCTCTTTACTTTAGTAGCCATGAAAATCATAGCACTATAGCAAAATCTTCTCAGTTCATGAAAATCTTAGATTAGCCCAATTCTTTTTATATTCTTCCCTCTCCCCATACACCTACTTCCCTGTTATTAGTAAAAATGAATGAAATCAATGGGTTGGTACAAATACTTTCCTCTTGAGTTAGTGGGAGGGTATTTAAAAGACATGCCACTTTAAGAAAACTTGATCAGATTTACCTGTTTAGTTGAATCCTTTCAAATCCAGAACTATCAGGTATTTTTTGAAAGCACTGAATTTGGTCAGATAAAAATGAAATAAAAATGTAGTGCCCAATGGAAAATGTTTTTAAAAATTTATATTTGGTCAGTTGGTTGAGTCAGTTTGAAGAATGAATTTATGATATTGGTCTTGTTTGTTAATTTCTCAGTACCAGAGAAGATTGTCTTTTGAAGACTGGAACCATGTTGAGTTTTTATTCCCCCTCTAGTTGTATGAAATCTCTCCTCTGCCCTCCTAAAGAAAAGAATAGCAGCTTGAATTTGCATTGACTAGTTTTTGAGGGGCACCAGGAAAAACACAGGTTAAAATTCTTCACAGAGCATTAAAATACATATTCATACTCACATACATGTGTGTGTATATGCATGTGTATTTGTGCATGCATTTTGATCAAAGCAATAGATTTTCTCAGATTCTCTCTGGCAAAAATAATATTGGAAAAAGCAGTGAATTTATTTTCAAAGGACTTTCAGATTGCATCTTTGTTGCTTGCTATTCAGGTGACCTTGGTTGAATCTTAAATTCCTTGGGCCTCGGTTTGCTTGTCTATAAAATGAAGAGCTTGACTAAATAACTTCTAAGATTCGGCTCTAAATTCTATGAAAATTAAACATGAAACAATTTCTTCTTTATATTATATTAGAAATGCCTAAGGGTAGAGACTTTTATGCATTTCCCCCCATCTATTTTAGTTTCTAGTATCCTTCTATTGTAGTGGGTACTTAATAAATGGTTGTAGAATATAATTTATTGGAATGGTATATTGGTGCCTTTATATGTTAATATTTTGATTGAGATAACAAGAATTCAAGTTTCATACTTGGCAACCTGGTTTTAAACTCAAAGAAAAACTAAATGCTTTCCCCAAAGTTTAGAGTATCATGTTGCATTTTTTTTTTTTTTTTTGCTTTTTGGGGGGTAGGGCAATTGGGGTTAAGTGACTTGCCCAGGGTCACACAGCTAGTAAGTGTTAAGTGTCTGAGGCTGGATTTGAACTCAATTCCTCCTGACTCCAGAGCCAGTGCTCTATTCACTGTGCCACCTAGCTGCCCCCTGCATTTGTTATTTATATTATTTTTTAAATCATCAATTTAGAGATGGAAAGTTCATCAGAGGTCACCTAATCCAGTTCCATTTACAAATGGGGAAAATGAGACCCAGAAAATGGAAGAAACTTGCCCAATGTTACAAAAGTCAGAATTTGAACTCAGGTCACCCGAACTACAGATCCTGTGCTCTTTCCATTTTTTGCATAAAGTGCTTTGTGAGAGAGGACTACAGGTGGGGTATAGCACAGTATGTAGTCAACTAACTGGAAACTAGACTACAGCTAATCACTTGCAGCTAGTTAATTCACTTGCCTAGGGAAGTATACAATAGTGTTCTAACATTGTTTCCAAATAAAATAATAAGCCCATGAACTTTTTATTTTTGTGGACTTGAACCTTTCAAAGTCATCTGTGCGTTTGTTTCTATGAAGCAATTTTGTTGCAGGTGTTCTGACACAAATGAGGAAATAGTTTAATTATTCTGTAAAGCAGTACATCATGTGGCCAGGAGAACAGCTTCACAGTGCATCTTCTGGCCAGGGGAACAGCTTCACAACCTTCTCATCCTTTGATTGTGACAGTTTGTATTTGGGGATTTTAGTACAGCTGGAGCTATTAGGGCTGTAGTCAAGCTTTGTATGGAATGGTAAGGTTTAATCAGGTGTCATATTTAAATTCAAACAGAACAGCTGTTTGATTCTCAAGTTAATTTCCTCAGTAAACTCATTATGCATCACACCCATTGTACAAATGGTGTTGGGAGATGTGGCTCCACCTTTAGGTGGATCCTGAATGGTAAAGTTATTGCTGATATGAAAAATAGAGTTAACTTTCAGAGATTGATTCATTTCTAGACAATCCTGGTTCCTAGCTGCTCCTCCTTCTTGTTGCATGAATGTGATTTGAGCCAGCCCATTTTGGGGAACATGGTGCATAGCAAACTTGCCTATTAATAAGTGATACCATTCTTCTATCCGTTTTTTCTGCATATACTGAGACTAACCTAGTTTGTATGACTCTTTAAACTCTGAACTAATCATGGAGAATAAGAATGCCAGAGTAGTTGAAATGTGCCTGTTTTGGGACTGAATTTTCTACTTCCTTCCTTGTTCTTTTTTTTTGAGGCAGTGAAGAGATGTGATAATGCTGAAGCTGAATATAAAATGAGTTCTTATGGATTTCAGTTATGATTACTAGCTGTAACTGAGTATTTGAGAGTTTCTGATTGTCGTATGTATGCTGTTAGTAAGCCTGGTTACCTTAAATCTTTTCTTCATAAAGTATTTATTAATTGTGTGTAGTGCCTGTGTGTTAGGCATAATAACAACAATAATAATTAACATTTAGTGTTTTAAAGAGTATAGAGTTTTGTTTTATTCTTACATATCTTAGTTCTTTTGAGTTTGACAGCTACCTTATGATGTAGGGATCATTTTACAGATAAAATTGGATCTCAGATATTTGGAGGCTTATAGGTTTGGAGCTGGAAAAAACTCCCCAACTCATTTAGTCCAACCTTCTCACTTGACAGATGAGGAAACTGGGGTATTGATACCTGAAGTGATTTGCCCAAGACCACCCAGTTAGTAAAATGACAGGGATGGGTTTCAAACCCAAGTCCTCTGACTCCAAAGCCAGTCCCTTTCCACCATTCTGTGCTCCTTCAGGTTAAATGGCTTGCTTTTGGTCATGTAACTAGAAAAGTGCACAGGTGGGATCTGAACCTAGGTCTTCCCATTTCCAAAGCCAACTTCTTTGCAAAATGCTACAACTGCATTGACTTCTATCTAAATTAGGCATTCATTGAGTTTACCCTTAGGCTAAAGAAAACAATTACCCCCTTTAGATCCCAAGGCTCTGAACCAAAGGCTTCCCACTACCAAGTGGTGATGTATTGAGGCCAAGACTGTGACTTACTTTCTTTCTATATCCTCCACTAGACTACTTGTACCGTGCCATTTGATTGGTTTTTCATGAATGTATCTTAAATGAATGCTCAAAGCAGGAGGTGCAATTGAAGGAGCTTTGGCTTTGGAGTCTTAGGACCAGAATTCAAATCCTGACTGTCATTTACTGTCTATATGTATGGCCTTTGGCAAAACACTTAATCTCTTTGAACCCCAGTTTCTACGTCAGTAAAAGGGAAGGATTGTACTGGTTCTGATTCTAAACTGTTGATCTCAGATGATAATGAGTAATGATATCAGGTCTTGCCAGTCAGGACAATTCCCTCTAATTTGGGGAAGACCTCTTTTTATTTGTAGATCCATCCTGGGCCACTGTAGGGTATGGGATCTCACCAGGGTCCAGAGTTATCAGTCCTAAAAATCACCTAAGTAATTTAATTCTATATATGGGAATTTGGAGGAAGCAAATTAAGCTACTATATAGTACCTGGGTTGTGTGTGGAAACATGGAATAAATGCTATTTGATTTTGATGTTCACTGGGAATCTTTTTAGGTTGGGCTCTTAGAATTACAAAATTTTTCAAGTTCCTCTTGCCATTTAAGAGCCTTTAAGATGAGAATCTGGACTCAGACACTTACTCACTGTGTGACTCTGGGCAAGTTACTTAACCACTTTTGCCTCCGTTTCCTCATCTATAAAATGAGTTGGAGAAGGAAATGGCAAACCACTTCAGTATCTTTGCCAAGAAAACCCCAAAAGGAGTCATAGAGTCAGACAAGACTGAAAGGTCTAAACTAATATGGGAGTAAGTGAATAAAGTACTGAACTTAGAGGCAGGAAGATATATATTCATATTCTGCCTTTTACTCTTACTTGCTGTATGACCATGGGCAAATCATTTAACCTCTGTGAGCTCTAAATCTATGATCCTGTGACCTTATGATCTTAAGACTAAAAACTACTAATAAAAAGAGGCTAACATTCCCTTTCCTTGCAGTACTTTATCATGATGCCTTTCCTCACCTCAAAGCAGTGCTTTAGATTATGGCATTGCTAATAATCCATACCTTTTTAGAAGAACCTTTGTACTACAGAGAACTCCTTCATCTTTCAGATGTATCATATATTGTACCCCTACATGTCATCTATATTCTAATCAAACTATACTCCTTACTAGTCTTTACCCTCAGCATCCCTTCTCCTGTCTCGATGCCCTAGGACAGACTGTTTCTCATGACTAGAAGTCAATAAACTAACAATCACATATTAAATGTTTACTATGTTCCAGGCACTGTCCTAAGTGCTGAAAACAAACAAAAAGAAGACAGTCCTTTCCCTCAAGGACCTTACATTCTGGTGGAAGAAGACAGAACATAAAAGGGAGCTGAAAGGAAAAGAGGTGCATTTAGGGGCATGATAGGAAAATCAGGATCAGGTTTGGGAAAGGAATGAAGGATGGTTGGCTTGGGTACTAACTCCAGTGGAGGTTCTAGTTGGATCTTAGCAACAGGTGAGAAAAGTCAAAGGGACCCAAGGACTCTTTCAAGGTGAGAATGCTACAGGGAGGTAGAAGGAACTTCAAAGGTGAAAAGGCAACTGAAGTGGGATGGTGAACTCGGGGAGGGAGTGAAGCTTACAAGACAATCTCTTCTCCTCTAGCTCTTAAAATCATCTCTCTTCCTGCAAAGCTCAGCTCAGATGCCACCTCTTAAATTAAGCCTCTCTTGACTTCTTACCCTCAGCTACTAGTGCTTCTTGTCCTCTCAAAAAAATTTCCTTTGTCTTTACTTCGTGTATATTTTGTATTTGTTGTCACCCCTTCACTCCCCCTCCCCACCTTAAACTTGAAGGTTCCTCCTTAGTTTTGTTTTTATATATTCTGCATCTAGCACAATAGGCACTTATCAAATAAATGTTAATTGACTGACCAGGAGGTAGTGGACTCTGGTTATGAAAGGCAATACAGTGTAGTGAAAAGAATTCAGCCTTTGGAATGGAAATGCTATTGCCAGGTTTTATTCTTGGCTCTGGCACTGAGCAGCTGTGTGACTTTGGACAAATCACTTAATCTCCTGGAACCTCGGTTTTCTCATCTGGAAAATCAAGTGGAGCAGACTCATTGGTCTCTAAAGTCCTTCCCACCCTGACATTATACTGAAAGTGCTCTCTACCTTACTTACACTGTGTATCACTTCTCTTGGGACCTTGCATTTCTCTACAGTGGTCCATTTCATTTTCAAAGTCCATTTGTCAGATGCAGACTCCTTTGGATGAGGAGATGAAGGCTCTCTCATGCTTCTTGAGTGTGTCAGATGAGTCTGATTATGAAAAACAGTACTTCCATTGTTTGGCTTGCCTGAGAAGAATTGAATCAACAGTTGTATGAAGGTGTCAGTTTTCTAAGCCACTTTTTAGGTGTCTTTGTTTTTGTCTTTTTCTATTTATAATTTTCCTGGCAGTGACTCTGAAGCTAAGCATTTGTGTACATTCTGATATTTTGTTTAGGTCTCATGCCATTCCTGTGGCATTGATGTTTAGTTTCTTAGACTTCAATTCTTTATTAAATCAACTCCTAATTTTTATAGGCATTAATGCCAGAGGGAGAATAATTAAGGTGAAGATTTGAAACAGTTTCATTTACACTTTTTAAAGACAAAAAACTAAACTAAACCATGGTACATTGATAATAGAAATGTACAAAGGAATTCCTTAATTTTTTTTTGTTAGCTGTTTATCATTGGTTTGATTTTTTTGTTTAAATTAAAGTGTACTCACCTGTACCTAAATGCCTCTCTACTTTTGATTCTTTTGGAAGCAAGAAATTGAGAACACGATATAAAATACAAACAAGGCACAAATCTGGGGAAGTATACTCTGTGTGCTCGTCTTAATCATACTGATCAAATTTCAAAACTGAAGCAACATACCCCAGGTGTGGCATTTATGATTTTGACAAATACTCATTTCCCTAATAGGGGGCTGCTTTTCCTTAAAGAATATTTGTTATGGAGGCAGCTAGGTGGTGCAATGAGTAAAGCACCGCCCTGGAGTCTGGAGGACCTGAGTTTGGTTCCAGCCTCAGACACTTAACACAAAAAAACTAGCCATGTAACCTTGGGCAAGTTACTTAACCCCAATTGCCCTCCAAAAGGCCAAAACAAAAAAAAGAATATTTGTTATGGATATGCCAAAATCCTGACCTACATAAACCCCTTCATTCTTTTGTTCTGGAACTTAGAAGTTCCTGGAACTTCCTGGAAGTAGAAAGGGAAAAGGGCTCTGTTTGACTGAGATGGAATTGTGACTTGTTTTGAGACAAAAGGATTACTAAAAGTGTTAATTACGAATCTATGTTGTGATGAAGACTTATAGCTAAATCCATACAAGGCTCTGACAGTGTCTTGAAACAGAACTTGTGTACCGGAAGGCTTGAGGGAGGGTGGAAATGACCTTTGGCTAAGAATTTTATATCCTAACTCTGCCACTGTTCAGCTGTCTGACCTTGGCCAAATTATTTCTCATTTCCTTTCTTATCTGTAAGATAACTTTGAACTAGATGACCTCTAAGATTTTACATCTATTTTAAAAAATCATGGGGCTTGTATTAAATTATCTTTAAAGCCTCTCCCAGCCCTAAAACTTCTACGAATCTATTCTGTTTCTGATCAGTGAATTACCAGTTACACTGCTGTGCTTCTTGGTGTGTTGTATGCTCTCCTTTATTTATGCCCATGGCTTTAGCATTAAGTTAATTGGGGGTGGGTGTACAGGGGTTTTGGGGGAAGTGTGATAATCCTAATGTTACTTTTACCTCATAAAAATTGTTTCTTTTTTTAAAACTATATCCTTGAACACAGTCACTTTTGGATATCATTTATCAAAGATTTGAAGAATTTGGAGGTTAAACTACTTTGGGGTAGGATACTCCTGTATTGTCTGAGTTTATTTAGTTTTTGCAGTGGCCTGTCATTGTCAAGAAATGTCATTTGTGAGATAAATGTTGGAGAAGTATAAATCACTCACTGTAGTACTTCTTAAACACTTAACCCAGTGACTTCTTTCACTTTTAACTCATTTCTATCTGGGGTTCTTTTCTTTTGAGTTCAATATTATCCATATAAGGAATAGGGATGGGTAGCAAAGAAATGTTTTTTAAAATGGCTCACAGATTTAAAAGCACTGTAGAAGTGATTTGAGGGGAAAACAAAACAAAAAACCACTATTACATTAAATTTATGCATCAGTGTGTGTGTGTGTGTGTGTGTGCGCGCGCACACACATCTGAGAGAAAGAGAGAGAGACAGAGAGAGAGAGAGAGAGAGAGAGAGAGAGAGAGAGAGAGAGAGACAGACAGACAGACAGAGAAGGGGGGGGAGGTAGTGAAGAGAGCCAGCAGTGGAATTAGGAAGACCCAGCCTCAAATGTTGCCTCTGACCAGTACTGTGTGACCATGGAGAAGTCACTTAACCTCTTAGACATCTAAGATTAGAAATTGTGGGAATAGTTATTGTTTTGCTTCAGTGTAATGAATTTCTGCACCAGTAGTTCCCTATATCGTAGAAACCACAGGTCCAGATCATGGTTCTAATCTAAAATTGCTAAGTCTTTTTTTTTAATCTCTTCCCCTCAAGGAGGTATATATATCCTCATGTATGGCAGTCACAAAACTGACAAAAAAGTAAATTAATTTATTAGCTTTTTAGATCAGCACTTTAAACAGGATGCATATCCATATATTAGCTTAGCCTTTAAAGATTAACCACATCATATACAGCGAACTAAACTAGTTAAGTCCGTAACCAATGAAGCTCTTTGTGTCTCTGCTTCCTTAAACTATATACTGTGGACTTGTGGCACTCCACATCTATGTGGTAAAGCATTAACTGTGATGGTGTCTTAGTGAGCTTAATTTTTCTAGAGAAGAAAAAAAAGGTAAATGAAAGTTTTTATATAGAATATGCACTTCTTTATTTGTATTGAAGTCTTAAAATAGGATGCTTTTCTCAATAGTCAATTGTAAATCTTTACTTTAAAGCTAGAAGAGGTCTGCCATTTATTCCAAATGCCCCATTTTACAAGTGAGAAAACTGAGGCCCATAAAGGTTAAGTAATTTGCCAAAGGTTAAATGGATGGAAAGCCAGATTTTGAACTCATTTCCTTTGATTTCAAAATTAGCACTCTTTCTTCTATAATGAAGTTAGAGCACACCCTTTAAGGACAAGTACATGGTATAAAATGCTTAATGCATTGCTTGATTCTAAGTTGGTAGATTGTCTATTTTTTGGCTTAAACATAGCAACTTTTTTTTTCTATGTCCCTGTTTTATCCTTTTTCCGCATTTGGGAATCTAGACTGTAGATTACTGAATCTAGATGGGGAAATGTTTGAGAATCTTCCCTAGGTAGTGGAGTGTGTGTCTGATTCTGATATAACATCAACCCAAATTTAGTATAAATGCCTTTTGAATTGCCAATTGTTTTTATGTTGTATCTGTGGTTCTCTGTGGTTCCATTCCCATGTAGCTGGATAATTAAGAACAAATAATGAATAGATGTGCGCACACACACACACACACACTCCCCTTTTGAAAACAGGTGTGTTGCAAATGCAGAGAAATTACCTCTCTTCAGAAGAGGGAAATCCACACATCCATATCCTAGCCTCAACTCTGCCTGAAGTTTTATTTTATTTTTTTCTAGTTCAGGGCCACAATGCAGAGATGTTGGGTTGGCTAGATGGTTTGCTATCACTTACCTGGCCTCTGGAATACTCCAAATCCCTCAAGAGTGAGTCAGGTTCAGTTCAGACAAGACAGGAGTTGGATTTTTTTGGCCAGAAGAGAACTTTAGCTAGCAATTAGTGAGGAGAAGCACAATATAATAGCTCACAAAATACTGGCTTAATGAGTTACAGACCACAAAAATCTTATCCTAAAATAACCTTAATCTTACCAAAGGTGACTGGCATAGCTTTCTTGGTGCTAACCTGGCCCTTGTTTTCCACTAACTAGCGTCTAAGCATGGGCCTGCTGTATGACCAATTGCTATGTTTTCTTTGGTGAGAGCTTGCAAGCACCATTAAAACACAATTCCTCTTCTTTCTTTCTATCACCTGTGCTTAAATTTGGCACCACTTTTGGGACATCCATGACAGATCTCACTGGCATAGCACAAAGGACCAGATACCCTGAGGTAAATGAATGATTGGCTCTTTTCCCTGGCCCATCTGCTTGTTTTTCCACCTATCTCCTTAAACCACATAGGAAGTATTTGAATGCTAGCTGTATAACAGTATTGTGCTAGGTTCTGGGGATACAAATGTACAAGTGAGATACACCTTCAGCGAGCTTTCATGTTCCTGAGAGCATACAACATGCTCACAGGTATATATTCAAAATAAATACAAAGCACAGAGTATTCATGAACAGCTGGGGAAATCAGGAAAGACCTTTTTAAAGAGCTGGTTCTTGAACTCAGCTTAGGACTCTATAGGGCTGAAGAAGCAGAGGTAGTGAGGCAGAAAAATGTAGAATTGTTCTAGAAAGATAGACTTGAGCCAGATATTGAAGGGCTTTCAATGCCCAACTGAAGAGTTTGTGAGAGGCATAATGGTGGATAGAATGATGGACTCTGAGTCAGGAGGACCTAGGTTCAAATCCTGTCCCAGTTCCTTACTAGCTGTGTGATCCTGACCAAGCCATTTAACCTCTCTGTGCTTCAGTTTCCTCATCTGTAAATTGACCTCTAAGGACATTCGCAGCTCTAATCTATGACTAGATTATATGAATTTGTGTTTTATTCTAAAGGGAAAAGAAAGCCACTGAAATTTAGGTTTAATTTAACTTAATAAGCATTAAGTAACTACTATGTTCAAGATCTTTTTCTAGGTTCTAGGGACATAAAAATGAAAAGAAAAAGCAAAATGCATTCATATAGAAGAGATGAGATACACCCATATAATATCACGTTAGAAAATGGATATGCACAGAGTGACCTGAGAAATTAAGGCATTAAGAATAATTTCTAATTTGGGGGATCAGGAAATGCTTCATAGAGGAGTAGTCTTATAAGATTCAAGAGGTGGAGATGGAGATGAGGGTATGGAGGAGGTGGTGGCAGGGAGAAGTCAATTCCAAGATATGTGTAGTTGTTCAGGTATGGGAGAGGACACTATGGCTGGGGGAACCCTGCCATATGTTTGGCTAGGAGTTTTGAATGCAAAAAGGAATCTAGTTAGAAAATTAAATTGGAGCCAAAGTAAATTGGAGAGCCTGGAGTGCTAGGCTAAGAAGTTTGTATTTGGTTTGGGAAAAATTAGGGAGCCATTAGAGATTTATGATCAGGGCAGTGATATGATCAGACCTGTATTCTAGGAAGAAGATTTTGTTGGCAGTGATGCTTAGGGGCCTATGGATTGTGCAGCAGATAAGAGTGATATGGCCTCTGACACTATTTGTGTACACAGGTCAAGGAACTTAACCTCTTTTAGCCTCAATTTCCTCATTTGTAAAATGGAAATAATAATAATACCTACTCTTCCTCCTCCCACCTTTGGATTGTGAAGATCCAGTGATATAATATTTGTCAAGCATAGTTCCTGGTACATAGTAGGCACTATATAAATGCTTATTCCTTTCTTCCTTCTCTATGCTACCTCCCCCCATGGGAGGGGTGAATTAGAAGGGAAAGAGATTGGAAGTAGGTGACTTATTGGTGGGAGTGGATTGGAGGTACCACATGTGCTAAAGATCCAGGCTAAGGGATATTGACCAAGGGAAGGGAGATACCAGTGGGAAGAAAACTCACTGGATTTTAGAGCCAGGACTCTGATCTAATAAGAATTGTGACCTAAGGAACTTCTCTGGACCTTAATTTCCTAATCTGTATATTAGACTTATCCCTAAGGACTTTTCTTCTTCTAAAATTCTAATATTCTTTGCCATTCTGTTCTGAAACAAGCTACATTTCTTCTCCCAATACTTGAAATTTTAGGATAGATAACTGTTGACTATTACCCACACTTACTAAGGGAGCTCAGAATCTTTGAGTAGAAATATGAATAGTAAAAGGGGGCAGGAGTGAAGGGTTCCAGAGAGTGAGAGAATATCCAGACTTTGCAGGTGAGCCAACAGGATGCCCTTGGAGTAGAGTGATAAGCTAATATTGAATTTGTTTGTTTTTATTTTAAATCTATCTATCTAGGTGGCGCAGTGACTAGAGCACTGGCCCTGAAGTCAGGAGGTCCTGAGTTCAAATATGGCCTCAGAAACAACACAAAAACTAGCTGTGTGACCTTGGGCAAGTCACTTAACCCCAATTTCCTTCCACCAGAAAATTAAAAATAAAAAAAACACATTTAACAAATCTCTGTTCATCTATCTCTGTGTATGTGTGTGTATGTACAAATGTATGTATGTATACATACATATATATATATATATGTATTATCACTACAGATATAAACAAGACACAGTGATTTCACTGATATGTAATATCTAAGCTGGAATTTAGCTTTATTCATTACAGTATTTTATGTTATTGTTTGTCTTCATTTTGTCCCTCTTCTTGCTTTTCATTGACATGAAACTAAGAAATGTAAGACCATATTTTTCACCTAACTTTTATAGAAAGAGATGTCCCTTTATGTAACTATTTAGCTCTACCCTTTTGGGGAGAAATTCTGTGGGCATACATATATGGAAGAAATTGGTGGTAAGGTGCAGGGACTATGAGCTTTTGAAACTTCAGGGGAAATTGTAGTTATTCCTATTGTCACTATGATTTTTTTGGCTTGATTCCTTTTAATTTCTTTACCCTATATGTTTTAAGAAGTCACTACTTTGGATTCTATGACTGTTTTATATGTAAAAATAGCAAGTAATTTCTTATCCAGAGAAAGTAATAGTTTGAGGGTTGCTTCTGAGATTGGATGTTATTTCAATATGTTCTGTAAGTATTCATTAAATGATATTGATTTATTTATAATTGGTTGACTTTAGCAACAGGCTAAAGGGATTTTACAAGGTTTATTGGAAGCTGATTTAAAATTCCTCATCCAGGTTATTTGATGAATGAAATATTTCTTTGAGCACAATTACCTCCTAATGGAAAAGTTAAAGGTCAGTGGCTTTCTTGCTTTCCTAACATGTCATGTCTGTTGGAACACTTAGTTTAAAGAATACTGTTTAGTTAGGCTTGTGAGGGAAAGCTAGGCATGAGAAAATGCTATTAAAATCTTAAATGTTACTGTAATAGGTAGTATATTAAGCAAATAATAGAAAGGAGGAGAGAAATAAAAGAGTGCATGTAGGGTACAGGAGGAGGAAGGGCCAGAGAAAAAAAGGATAGAGCAGAAGACCAAAGGACAGGAATAAAAAAGGGAAAAGACTTTTGGTTGTTTTCTAACACTCCCCCACCCCCACCCCCCAAAGAAAAGAAGCAGTGGAAGGAGAGGAAAGGAATAAGGAGAAAACATAAATTGTGAAGACTTATATTTCCCCATTCCTCCCCATAGGAAGAGTGCCTACGAGGTAATAAGTCTTCAAGCAGAAACAATCTGGATCTTTCCTTCTATGGTTATCTTGCTTTAAGCAGGCAAATTTAAATTTAAAAGATACATATGAAACATAAAAGACAGAGAAACAAAAATGGGAACTTAATATTATTTTCATATTATGGTCAGTCCATCTTTCCCTTACTTCCTCTCTTACCCTCCAGTTCTTTTTTCCCTAGGATATTGATAGGATAGGATAGGATAGGATTAGAAAAACATCAACTTATTTTCTCAAATAAGGATTCAGATCGGTTCAGTAATTTGTCATCTTATGTCTAGACCCTCCTCTTCATGTCACTCCTATTTTCCCTAGAGATTATCATGTTAATGGCATTTCCAAAATGTAGAATTTTCTTTCTCATCTGTGTAACATTGATCCAACTGGAATAAATCTGAATATAGATAAGTAGGCATACATAAAGATGAACTAAATGTCATCATTATTATTATTATATACAGCTGTGCATAACTTTTATGAGCAGCTGCATAAAATGCATACATAACATACATACTTAATTGAGTGGTTTTGGGCAGAAGGCTTTTGGGACTTTAGGGGTGGGGAAGATAGGAGAATGTTTTATGTCTTGGAATATTTGACTCACAGGGACCTAGAGACTGAGCAAATACAAAATTGGATTTAAAGGATCAGTAGGATATCAATCACTGGGTATATAATTTTTTACTTCATTATAGACACCAGAAAAATGTTGGGAGATTCTAAATGATAGGAAGGAATACTGCCATAAAATGTGTGCATTATTAAATCTGTAAGTTAACTGTGAAGTTTGTTGACATAAAGCCATATTTCAAAGGGGTGTTACTTAGGTGAACTCCCACTTTTTTTCTTCCAGCTGGATGATTTAGGATTTTTAATCCATTCCATTTCCCTTATTGAGAAACTAAAGATAATTATAAGGGTGAAATTCTGGATCCCAATGCCTCCAACTGTGGAAGGTTTTTGCTCAAGAAATCAGTTATTTCATTCACAGTATAGAAATAAAAGAATGGAGAAGGGATCTAAATGTATGTCCTCTGGACTCCTTTGAAGATAGACCTTAGGGATTGGGCATTTTCCAGTACTATGGTTTTCTGGATCATGGTTTCCCAAGTTTTCCTAGATCTTAAAACTAATCCTCCCCAGACTCTGCTATGTGTCTAATTGCCAAGTTAATAATTTTTGGTCTCTTGAAAATCTCCTATCATTCCATTTTCCTTAGTCATTTGGCAGCTCCCCTTCCTACAGACTCTCTCTTGAGACTTCCCTTTCTTTCTCCCACTGTGTAATAATTCTTTGGGTTTGGTACTCTTTACTGTTTTTTTGTCTACTGTTCATTAATCCCTCTTCTTTCTAGGTCTGTTCTCTTGCACACCTCAGAGAATGTTGACAAAGCTAGATAGAATTTTTTTTGTTGTTATTTTTTTTTTCTTTTCTTTCTTTCTTTCCTTTTTTTTTTTTTTTAAGCAATCGGGGTTAAGTAACTTGCTCAAGGTTACACGGCCAGGTGTTTCTGGGTGGGTGCTGAGTGTCTGAGCCCGGGATTCAGTCTCCAGGTCTTCTCAACACTGGAGCCGGTGCTCTTACTTGCTGTGCTACCTGGCCGCCCCTTGTTGTTATTTTTAATAATAGTATAATGAAGGATGGATTTTTGAATTTCTATTACATGGTTTTTGATAGGTAAAACTAGACTTTTTTCATTTTGAAATATTTTTTGCCTGGAGCATAGTTTAAGATGATTCTTAGTTTTCCATTTAAAAACACATCTGAGTTCCTAAAGAAAGTTAGATGTTGCCCCTGAAAATTTATTGAGGAAGATTGTTATACTGTAATAGTTGGCTTGCTCATAAATTAGTGTCTGTTTTTAAGATGGGCATTCACAAACTGCTAGCACTTGTAGTAGTTTTCTTTAGATTCTGGGGAAATGGAATCTAGATATCTTTTAGCATTGGTTTTATTTCTGATATAAAAAAACTGACAAGAATGAGTTTTCATTTAAAGGGGAGGTTAAAATAACTAAAAAATAATTAGTACATAAAGCTGCATCACTTTTATTTTTAAATAGGAATCTTCACATGACAATGACATTATTTTCATGAGAGAAAATTTAAAGCAACAAATATTTTTTATGTGACAGAAATAGTAGAGTTTAATTTGAAACAGAATTTTGTACTGCCCCTTTTCTGGGTTCTTGTATTGTTGAAATGTCAAGCTCTGCAACATGGTCTTTTCATCCTCTATCACCTTTCTTTTTGGGGAGATAACTTGAACTTAATTGGTTTCCACATTCTTAGATTTTTTAGAACAGCTTGTCAGAAAATGTCCTTAAGCTGACTTTCTGACATGAAATTGGATGCACTTTGGATTGATGCATGAGTCTGGAATTTTTCTTCAATACATAAATGAAACTTATTTTATTATTAGTATATGATGAAGATCCACCATTTATATCTCTGGTCACCTATGACCATCATTGTTTATTCCTGTGTCTATTAGGTCTTAAAAAGAAGAATAGTGTCTGTAGCAGTGATGTGCCTGGCCTACAATTTCTTACCTAGACTAGACCACTATATTTAGAAGCCTTTCTTACTTTTCTTTAAAAATTTTTCTTTTCTATTTTATTACTTTTCTATTTTTATGAACAAATATGATGCCAGGAACAGATATAGGTTGAAAAAGAAAATGAACGTGTTATGTAATTTTTTTAAAAAAAGTATGTGCGCATATATTTGTGTGTGTGTGTGTGTGTGTTTTAACAAAGTAGTAGGATGTATGCTGAATGCCAGTAGTATGATGGGAGATAGGTGACAAAAGGGAAGTAAATTTTTCCAAAATATTTTTGGGACTTTTGGTTGATTTCATTGGTATAGAGAAGTGGCCATGAGACAGTTCCTTGTATCAGTGTAAATAGGACCTATCTGCTCTTCAGTTACATAGCCCTAGATAGTTTCCTAGGGTACTGGGAGGTTGAATGATTTCCCTAGAGTCATGCAGTCAGTAAGTGTCAGAGGCAAGACTTTTACCCAGGTCTTCTTCACTTGAGGGCATTACTCTTTCCATTACACAATGCTGCCTTTTTCTAAGTACAAAATAAGTCCAAAGAAAATACAAAGGTGTTTTGTTTTGGTTTGTTTTTGAGTAGGGGGTGTAGAATAGAGTAGGTAGGAGATTATCTCTGGAACTAAGTCTTGGAGGAAACTAGGGATTCTTAAAAGGTAGATATGAGAAAGTGGCATCCAGGCATGCAGGTAATCTGTGTAACGCCTGGATGTGGGGAAGTCTTGTATGGGGAACCAACAAATAGGCCTCTTTGGTTGACATGTAAAACTAAGTGGCACAGCGGATAGAATTCTGGATCTGGAGTCAAGAAGAATCATCTCTCTGAGTTTAAATTCAGCCTCAGATACTTACTCTCTGTGTGACCCTGGGCAACTCATTTGACCCTGTTTGCCTCAGTTTCCTCATTTGTAAAATGAGCTACAGAAGGAAATGGCAAGCCACTCCAGTATCTTTGCCAAGAAAGCCCCAAATGGGATCAGAAAGAGTTGGATGTTACTGCAACAGCTGAAAGACAACAACAGCTTAGAATGGTAAGTTGGAGCTGGACTGTGAAAGACTTTAAATGCCAAACAGAGTCGTTCTATCTGATAATAGTTTACCCTCAAGCTCAAGCAGCTTGAGAAAGGTAGTAGTGTGGTCAGAAAAGTACTTGGGAAGTATCAATGTGTCAACTGTGTAGGGTCTGAATTGAAGAAGGGCCAGATTGGTGTTAGAACCACTTGGGGGGAATATGATAGTGCAGGTGAAAGCTATTGAAGGCCCAAGCTAGTTTGGTTGCCATGTTAGTTTAATGAAAGGAATAGGATGAATGCAAAAGACATACTTGCACTGGGTTGTGTTTGTAAGGACTGTTCTAGAATATAGTGTAACTTGGGGTCCTGGATTACAATAGTATTTTCACAAATAAATAGCAAGAACATAGGATTCTGTATGTAATTATTTTGAGATATATTAGTAGTTCTTTTTTTAGCATAGCCTTCCAAACAGTGGGCTGGGATAAATTATTAGGCTCTCACCTTCAGATAACATGGCCTCTTACCAAAATAACAAAGATGAATACAGATACATCTCAGAGAGATTGTGCATTCAGTTACAGACTGTCACAAGAAAGTATATATCACAATAAGATGAGTCAAACAAATTTTTTGTTTCTTAGTGCATGTAAAAGCTACATTTACTATACTGTAGTCTATTAAGTGTGTTGTGTATTGTGTCCAAAAACCCAACATACAGACCTTAATAAAAAATACTTTATTACTTAAAAAAAATGCTAACCTTCATTTGAGCCTTCAGCTAGTCATAATATTTTTGCTGGTGGAGGGTCTTGCCTTGGTGTTGATGACCGCTGGCTGATCAGGGTGGTGTTCTGCTGAAGGCTGGGGTGATTGTGACAGTTTCTTAAAATAAGACAACAATGAAGTTTGACTCAGAGATTGATTCTTTCTTTTACTTGAACATTTAGAGGCCAATTGTAGGGTTATGAGTTGACCTAATTTCAGAATAGGGAGTCCTGAGGAGAGGGAGAGTGATTGGGGAGCAGCCAAATGGTGGAACAGTCAGAATTCACACAACAATTATTATCTAAGTTCCCCATTTTATATGGGTGTGGTTTGTGGCTTCCCAAAACAATCACAATAGTAAAATCAAAGATTGCTGATCACAGATCACCATAACAGATATAATAATAATGAAAAAAGTTTGTAATATTGTGAGAATTACTAAAATGTGACACAGAGATACAATGTGAGTACAGGCTGTTGGGGGAAAATGGCACCTATAGACTCGCTTGTCCCATGGTTGCCACAAACCTCCAATTTATAAAAAGAAAACAAAAAACAAAACCAAAACTACCCCAAACCCTGCAGTATCTGCAAAGCACAATTAAGCTGAAGTACAGTGAAACAAGGTATATCCGTAAATGCCTTCGTAGGCACACAGTGACCTTGACATACAACTAGCCAAACACAAGCCCTATTCTCCTGAATATACTCTTTAACTATAGCAATCTGACCAGGGTAGAGAATGTCATAGGGAATATGAAGCAGGTGAGGGAATAAAAAGTTATGGAAATATGAAAGATGTCAAAATTATTTTCAGTTCTATACCTCATTAGCTTGCTGGATTTTTTATGGGTACCAAGCCATTTGATATGTTTTAAAGACAGGTTTTAATTTTTAAAAATTAGTATAAATGATTGTGGTCTGATTTCTTTTTTAAATTAAATTTTGTTTATTTTTAGTTTGCATCATTCATTTCCACATGATTTTGAGTGACAAATTTTCTCCCCATATTTCCCCTACCCACCACCCCAAAACAGCAAACCCACTCTATACCCCCTCCCCCAATCTGCTCTCTCCTATATCCTCCCCCATCCCCCTTCCGACTTTCCAGTAGGGCAAGATGGATCTCTATACCCCAGTGCCTGTATATCTTATTTCCCAGTTGCATGTAAAATAATAATAATAATATATATATATTTTTAAACATCTGATTTTAAAACTGAATTCCAGATTTTTTCCCTTCCTCTGTCATCACCCACCCTTACTGGGAAGATAGGCAATTCAATATAGGTTGTACACGTGTAGCTATGCAAAACATTTCCATAGTGGATATATTGTGAAAGACTGACTGTATTTCCCTCCATTCTATCCCACCCCCCACTTGTTCTATTCTCTACTTTGACTCTGTCCCTTTTCAAAAGTGTGTGCTTCTAACTTCCCTCCCCCCAACCTGCCTTCCCCTCCATCATACTCTCCCCCCCCGTCATCCCCCCGTCATCCCCCCTACTCTCCTGTAGGGCGAGATACCCTATTTTCCTGTAGGGTAAGATGCCCTCCTTAAGTCAAATTCAATGAGAGTAAGGTTGACCCATTCCCTTTTGCCTTCCTGTTCTTCCCCTCCATTGTAACCATTTTCCCTTGCTTCTTTTATATGAGATAATTTACCCCATTCTGTCTCTCCCCATCTCCTCTCATTATATTCCTCTCTCACCTCTCAATTTCACCTTTTAAGTATCATCCCTTCCTATTCAACTGGTCCTGTGCCCTTTATGTATACCTGTATACATCTATATGCCCCCATACCCTCCTACATAGACATATATATGTATGTATATATACATTTATATTCCCTTCAACTATTCTCATACTGAGAAAAGTTTCACAAGTTACAATTATCATTTTTCATGTAGGAATGTACATAGTTCAACTTTGATAAGTTCCTTATGATTTCTTTTCCCTGTTTACCTTCTCATGCTTCTCTTGCTTCTTGTATTTGAATGTTAAATTTTCTATTCAACTCTGGGTTTTTTTGTCAAGAATGCTTGAAAATCCTCTATTTCATTGAATGACCATATTTTCCCCTGAAACATGATACTCAGTTTTGTTGATTCTTGGTTTTAATCCTAGCTCCTTTGACCTCTGGAATATCATATTCCAAGCCCTTCGATCCCTCAGTGTAGAAGCTGCCAGGTCCTGTGTTATCCCGATTGTGTTTCCACAATATTCAAATTGTTTCTTCCTGACTGCTTGTAATATTTTCTCCTTGATCTGGGAACTCCGGAACCTGGCTATAATATTCCTAGGAGTTTTCTTTTTGGGATCTTTTTCAGGAGGTGATTGGTGGATTCTTTTAATTTTTTTTTTTGAAAGGGCAATTGGGCTTAAGTGACTTGCTCAGGGTCACACGGCTAGTAAGTGTTAAGTGTTAAGGACTGCGCTGGACCCTTCCTGTCCTCCTGCCAGGCTGTCTCCAGTGAGAGATTTGTTTCTCTCTGTCACTTTGTGTTCTGTAGCTCTAAAATTTGTTTAGAGTAATTTTTTTTATAGGTATTTGAGATGGTTATAGGGGGAGGGCAGGGAGTTTTCCTGTTTCTCCGCTGCCATCTTATCTCCACCCCTTTTGTGGTCTAATTTCAAATGTTTTGACTTAAGAGAGACTTTAATGAGAAAAGAAGGGAAAGTAAATCAATTAGGATAGTTGGAGCAAATACATATTTTTAAACAATTATCTCCCTTTTTTGACACATTTCATTCTTATCCATTTTCCTTCTTCCTTATTAGAGAAGATGGGGAAAAGAGACCACATGTCAGTTTTGTTTCTGTGAAAGTAAATTGCTCGCATTGGGGAAAAACAAAAACTTATTGCTTATTGTTTTTATAGGTTGCTGAGAATTTTATTCTTTTATTCCATGCTACCTTTTATTTAACTATTTTATATATATTTGCAACTATTAACTTTATACTTATGGGATACTAAGCCAAAGATATTTATGATCTCCACATAATTATTTGGATTTCATTGCACTAATATGATTTCTGTTTATTTTCCCCCATGCCTCTTAGTGTTTCATCAAATTCTGTGTGCTCTGGCATATTATTGTTGTTCAATGAATATTGCTATAAGGTCTCAAGGGTGTTTGTATGCTTGATGTAATTGTTGATAATTGGCAGTTTATATTTGCATTGGAAGCATCTGTTATTGGCTCAGTTGTCTCATTCTATTGTAATACTTGTTACTATGAATGCAGTGTAGCAGGTGATGAAATTTGGGAATTTGGATGTATATAGTTAATGAATTTTTTGTAAAGTACTCATTCATAATTGGAACAATTTGTGGGAAAAAATAGATAACGATTTTTTTCATCCTGTCTGTAGCCAACATTCACACTAGATCAGGGGTCCTTAACCTTTTTTATGTTGTGCATCTCTTGAGCAGTTTGTGAAGATTATGGACCTCTCCTCAGAATAATGTTTTTAAATAAAGAAATACTAGCTTTCTGCTAGAGAATAATGAAATAAAAATGCTCTTTTTTCTTGTCCGAGTTCATAGACCCCTTAAAATCTATTTGTGAATCACTGATGGATCCAAGGATCTCAGGTTAATGATCCCCTGTACTAGACTGATAAGCATAAGAAAGATAACTTATTAAGTTGATTCCCAAAATATGACCAAATAGTATGTATCAAATGCTAACTTTGTGTGGCTGTTATAAAAGTCATATTCTTACCCCATATAACCGTGGGAAATTCTTAATTATTTGGCCATGTAAAATTTAAATTAAAGTATGTATCAATTAATTTGATGACATCTGTAACACTTTTAACCATAGCCCCCAACTTCTCCAGTGAAAGGAGGGAAGTGCCCTCTTTCCTTAGGGTAAGACTGAGCATTATAATTATACAGAAAAACCAAGTTCTTGTTAATATAACCTAAAATGAAGTATATCTGCTCCACACACAGTCGCACTTCATCAATCTAAACAATGGTATATTCCAGAGTCAAATAAAAATCATCTTTGAACTTAATACCTGTTGTTTATCATCTGTCCTGTTTATTCAACAATAAAACAACACCTTACATAGCATTTCAAGGGTTACAGAGCACTTCCCCTCACAATAATCCTATTATGATATGGCATAGTAAATACTGATTTCCCTTATTTAAAAAACAAAAAGAAAACCAAAGCTCAGAGAGGTTAAACTTACTTGTCTAATGTATCACAGTCATGATACTAGATTTAGATTGTTAAAGATCCTTCAAGGTCATTTAAGGTCAAGGTGACATCCTTATTTTACCAATGAGGAAAGTGAGTGTAAAGGAGGCTAAAGGATTTGCTCAAAGTCACACAGGCAGTGTCATAGATGGGATTTCATCCTAGCTCTACCCCTCTCCAAATCCTGACTTTTTTCAGTGTAGTGTACCACTTGCCTCTCAATTTACTGTATAATTGAAAACTGATTTTCTGTTTCTAAGGATTCTTACCTTGGGGTCGTGTAATGTAATACCAAGCAAAGGCAACTTCCCAGGTTCAAAATACCAGCATAGGTGCTCTCTATTTTATTCAGTGACAAACCAAGAACAGAGAAGATCAAAACATGACATCATTCAAAATACAGCATTTACTAAGTGTGATTAAATAATCTCCAAGTACTACCCCACCCCAGGACCTTCCAATCATTCAATCAATTACAAAGTCCCGGTTCTAAATACTACTCCACCCCTAGGCTATACCTTCATTTAGTCCACCACAAAACCCCTCTTCTCAAATGGAGATTAGTTTCCAAACATAGGTAAAGTACCTTCATTTGTCAATCACAGAGCACAATAAGGTCGAAAGTTCCCCACCCCTGGATCACAATTGAATCTACCCCAGAGTTACATCAAGTTTAAACACAGCACTTAATACCCAAATGGAGGTCTTTTCTTCATCTTGACACGAGGCAAGTTCTCAGCAATCTTAGTTCCTGGGGAGACAAGGCTTAGCAAGGCCATAAGATACATTGCCAGTCCCTTCATGAATTCATCCTCTGTCTGTAGAACAGTCCTCGAACCCCTGAACACATTAGCAAAGCCCTCTCCCAGGATTTCTGTAAACATACAACAAGAAAATCCTTCTTCAGGGCTTCTGAACCAACAGAAAGGCTCCCAGACCCCTGCAACAACAGCACTGTCCCTCACCAGTGGACAGTATTCACTCTGTCTGCAGGACAGTCTCCAGACCCCTGCAACAACAGTACTGTCCCTCACCAGTGGACAGTATTCACTCTCTGTCTGCAGGACAGTCGCAGGCCTTCTCAGCGAACAGCCAGGTTCCAGGACTTCTTCAACAAAAGGACTGTCTTTCACCAGTGGACAAATCTGGCAAAACAACATCAAAACAGACAGACAAAGTACCAGCAAAACAGCCATGTCTCCTCAGTCCTTGGCAGCTCAGGGGGCAGGTCTCAAAAGTCCAGGGTAATTCAAAGCGTCCACCAGCAATTCTCTTAGTCTCTCTCTCTCCACGAGGTGCTGCTTCCAAAAAGATCTTCCGCCTCTCTCTAGTGTCTCTCCAAATCTACATCACCAGCTCCTCCCAGTTCAGGACTTTCTTTTCACATCAACAAGCCCATCCCACAGGTGGGATTAACAAACTCTGGGTTTTAACACAATCAGTTTGAAAACCAAGCCAATACAGGGGAATCTTTAATTGCCATTACTATCACAGGTCGATAGGAGGGAGGGGAACTACATTCGTATTTTCATTAACTTTTTAACTGAAATATAGCATTTCCTTCAACTATTTAAAAACATTTATTTTGTGGGGCGGCCAGGTGGCGCAGCGAGTAAGAGCACTCTCAAATTCCAGTTTAACAGAGCATGAATTGTTATTATTCCCCTTGGGCCTTATCAGGTCTTGTGGATTCCTTAAGCTTTTCTAGCCATTTGGTTTGCCCAAGACAAAATCTTGGCATATATTCAACAGTTCTGAGTCATATACACACACTATATCTTGAGTCACTTGGGGAAATGTCAAAACTCAGGGTTGCTTCTTAGCGTAAGTAGTTACATTACTAAACTAGGGCAGGCCTGGATTTCTGGGAAGGATGAAAGAGAAGGGAAGCCAGCTTAAGAGGATGGGAGGCTCTCAAGAATGAAGTCTGTTCATATAATCATCATTGATTTAGAAGAGAAAGGGCATCTCTTAAGAGATCAATGTAGCTGTATGGAGAACATAGATTTTTAAATGACATCTGAGAGAGCTGGATGTAAGAGCTGGTAGCTGAGCATCATAAGGATAAACTCCCTAAAAATAAACAGATTTGTGTAACAAATGCTTTGCCAAAGTAACTAGCTTTGAGAGGTCATTTATTCTCTGTTATTGGAGGTCTTCAAATAGAGATTAGAGACCACTTTTGGGGGAATGTTCAAGAGAGATTACATTAGGTTCCTACTAATTCTGAGATTTTACAATTCTTTGTATGTTTAGTTTTGCTTTTGCAGCTAAGATTGTGTCTTTACAATATATAGTGTGTAAACTAATCCAAAGTGGTGTGCATATTTCTTAGCTACATTTTAAAATTGCTAAAATATTTCAAAAGAGGAACTATGAAATCTGCTGAGAAAAAGTACACAATCTCTACTTAAATTCCTTTCCTTCAACTGTAAATAGAAGGGAGTGGCTAGATGGCACAGTGAATAGAGCACTGGCCTTGGCATCAGGAGGACCTGAGTTCAAATTTGACCTCTTACTTAACACTTACTAGCCATGTGATCTTGGGCAAGCCACTTAACCCCAATTGCCCCTCCAAAAAGCAAAAAAAAAAAAAATGTAAATAGAAAAAACTACAATGAAGCATAATTTTATTTAAAAAAAATTTGAACATAACTTTCAACTTAATTACCTGAGCAGAATCAGTTTGTTTATAAAAACAATAAAATAAATAATTGTCAACTTAATGTAACTAGATGAGATGAATTTCATTTTTTATGCCTTTAACATCTTGTTATAAGCCACTGTTCTCAAATATGTTTTGTCCTGTGTATCAGCACAATGAGATTTATTTATCCAAGAGATGGATCGTTATAGTCATTGGCCCAAAAGAAATTAGCTGTCTGAAAAATGTTTCTTTTAGCTGTCATTCTCGGTACATTTTTTCTAGGTGGATAATATTTGCCATATTATTACTTAAACTGATTATGTTTCTGCTGAATCTAATATTCATTGAAAATTCTTTTAACATACATGTTAAACTAGGTTGATCATTTGTTGTTAGCATATTGGTTATATAGATTGTGTGAGAGACACCATTATCTTTTATCACTTCTTACTTCTCTCTCTGGCTAAATTCACATCAGTGTTCATCATTGACAACTGACACGTAAGATACTCTTCTGAGTCAAAACAAGAAAAAACAGATTTAGACATTACTAGACTTCATGGATGCTTCTCTTTGATTTATTGACAATTGAGATTTTAATGACTTTTTACAGAATTTTTCTATATGTTTTGTCTTTTATTTATGATTTATTCACTTAATAATTCCCTCTCGCTTATTTAGAACTCAGGCTAGTTGACCATTTGCTTAGGGAAATTATAAAGGAATTCTTGCACTGGATGGAAAGTTTTCTGTAATGACATTTAGAGCCCTTTTTATCCTGAGGCTTTTTTGAGTTTCAAAGCAGTCAGTTCTCAGTGAAAATATTTTAATTTTGTGTGTAAAGGTGTGTCCAAGCCATGTTCATAGATTCATAGCTTTTGTTGTCTTCCTTACAACTCTTCTGCTGTTTACATGATGAAACTTGAATGGAGTGCCCATACTCAGCAAAATGTAAAAAAAAAAATTATTTAAATAGTTTTTATTACTTTAAAAATAGATGGAAAATCCACCTCTGTGGGTGTACTGTATTGTTTGGGGTCTTTTTTTGGAGGGGGGAAAGCAGGGCAATTGGAGTTAAGTGACTTGCCCAAGGTTACACAGCTAGTATGTGTTAAGTCTCTGAGGCTGGATTTGAACTCAGGTCCTCCTGACTTCAGGGCCGGTGCTCTATTCACTGTGTCACCTAGCTGCCCTGGGTTTACTGTATTTTTAAAAGGCAGAATTGAAAACATGTATAGTCCTAATTCCTCAGCTACATTTTTTAGAATCTACAAGAATCTTTTCACTCCATAGTTTCTAATTCATATTTGGCCACAGCTATTAATATAATAACTTAGAATGGGTACTATCAAACATCTGTTAAGTGCCCTTGGAATGAAGTTGAGTGTCTCAGTCACTTCCCGTTGGACCAGTATTCCCCACCAAGGTCTCACTTCATCAGATAACAGACATGGAGAGGAAATATCTTTCATTTGTACATCCCCTTCATTATCAGAGATGGATCCTGTGATAAGAAGATTAAAGTTAATGAGGAACGTTTCATACTGATGAAATCTAGTTCAACCTCTTGTTGAACATAAGGCCAGTCTTTTTTATAATCACCTAGTTTCTCTACCTGGATTAAAATGAACTTTCTTTATTTCCTAAAATTATACATATTGGAATAGTGTTTCTATTGTACTCAAAGGCTTGGTGTTATTCTGTAGCAGCGAAGGGGAGGGGAAGGAAGCAAGCATTTATTAAGAGCCTACTATGTGCCAAACACTGTACTAAGTAAGTAGGTGCTATTATGATAGCCATTTTACAGTTGAGGGAACTGAGTCAGAGGTTAAATGATTTGCTCTGAGTCACACAGCTAGAAAGTGTCTGAGGCTAGATTTAAACTCAGGTCTTCCTGACCCCAGGGCCAGTGCTCTGTCCACTTCCCCACCTAGCAATGTTCCTAGAAGTGCCTGTATGCCTACCTGTATCAGGTAGAGAGAGGGGGAAATCACATAAGGCAATTGTCCCAACTTCTTATGTTCTTTCTTATTCCTATTAAGTTTGCCCAAAATCAGACAGCATTTATTGATTTCCTACTATGTGTCAGGCATTGTTCTAAGCATTGAGAGTTCAAACAAAGGCAAAAAACAAAACAAAACAAAAATAGTTCCTGCTCTTAAGGACCTCATAATCTAATGGGCGGACAACATGCAAAAACAACTATGTACCAATGAGATATGTATAGGATAAATTGGGAGTAATCTCAGAAGGAAGGTACCAAGAATTTAGGATGAATAGAGATACTTTATTGCAAAAGGTGAGACTTTAGCTGAGACCTGAAGGATGAATCTAGGAGCGGGTGATGAAGAGAGAGTTCCAAGTGTCCCAGAACTAAATTTTGGTGCACCTGTAGTACAGAGTTAGTTCAACATTTGCCATGAAATAGCAGAGATTTAGACATTGTATTTACTTTGTGTTTATCTGTACAGATATTTCATTCCTCTAGTAGAATGTAAATTATCATTAAGAAATGTTTGCTGAATTGAATTGAATTCACTGCTTTTTCTTGTTTAGGCACACATTCTGGAATGTATAGTTTGAATAAAACAGGGGCTTGCCTCTGAGTTTGAAAAATGTAAGCCCTCCTCGTAGGGGATTTCTCAATACCCTTCTGAATACCCTGAAAACCCTGAATGTATTGGGGTTAGATGCCTTAACTCAATTAGATCAGTTTATAACTAAAGTCTATAACATTTTATCTTTCAGAGTTTGTTTTATAAGTTTGTGGGAAATATCATACATATCAATTATCAAACACTTATTAAGCACCTACTCTGTTCTAGGCACTGTGTGTGCTAAGTGCTGGGCATACCAAAAGAGAGACAAAAAGATGGTCCCTGCCCTCAAGGAGCTTACAGTCTAATGGGGAAGACAGTAGTCAAACAAGTATATCCAAAACAAGCTGTATACATGATAAATAGGAAATAATTAATGGAGAAAGGCACCAGAATTAAGAGGAATTGGGGAAGATTTTCTCTAAAAGGTGGAATTTTAGTTGGGATTTTAAGGAAGCCAGGGAGTAGTCAGAACAGAGCAAGGAGAGCATTCCAGGCGTGGGGGACAGTCAGAGAAATGCCTGGAACAGAAAAACTGAGAGATGGAGATGTTGTTGTTTTTAAAACATGACAGCCAGGGGGTCACTGTCACTGGATTGAAGAGCATCTCCCACTTTTACTTTGTGAAAAGCTATACTATTGGGGCAGCTAGGTGGTGCAGTGAATAGAGCATCAGCCCTGGAGTCAGGAGGACCTGAGTTCAAATTCGGCCTCAGACACTTAACACTTACTAGTCATGTGACCTTAGGCAAGTCACTTGACCCCAATTGCCTTCCCCCTCCAAAAAGCAAAAAAAGAAAGAAAAAAAAAGTGATCCTCTAAATCTCACAAGTTTCATCGGGTTAGGTCAGATAGATGCCTCTCTGCTGCCTTTCTGAAACACATACCCCAACAAATAAATCACCCCCAACAAACAGAAGAGGAGCCTTTCTCCTTCTTCCTATTTTTCTTCTAACCTGACTTCTGGTGAAGTTGGAGTCTCTACTCGTCACCTCTAGACAGTCACCTTTATTAGCATCCTTAGTCTGAAATGACAACTTTAAAGTCCAAGTTATTTATGAAATTTTAAGTTAGATTTTTTTTTTTTAGAGATATTTAGGTTTACAAAATGGTGGACAGCCTTTTAGAAGTATGTAATCAAAGCCAGCTTGATTTCAGAGAAGGCAAACTCAAGACATACAATTCAGTCAAGGTTTTTATGTTCTCAGGCTCCTTAATGTGGCAATAGATTTATATGAAGAAATAAATTATAAAGGGCACATTGTTGGAGAGACAAAATGCTAGTGATATTGGGAAGAAAGACATGGTTTAGGATATTGTGCAATGAATGGTTGATGGGGATTTTTTAGGAAGCATATAAGGGGGTCTCTTTCTTTGACCAACATACTTTCCAATTTTCAACTCTTCAATTGCTTGAAAGGAAACTTCACCTTCTTTAAGTATTAAAACCCAATGTTAGGAAAATTTGCCAACAATTAAGTCTGTCTAAAGGTCGAATGAGTGTCCTCAGGAGGTAGCATATTCCTCTTCTCCGCAGCAGATTTCATGTGATAGCTTAATGACTGTTTATTGGGGATGTTGTGGAAGCAATTTTCAGTTAGGTGCCCATTGCATTAAGTGACCTGGGCTCCGGTCATCCTCAATCCACGTCCAGCAGTATTCACTATGTCACGTAGCTGTCTCAACACTGTTTGAAAAACAACTATTTGATATGGGATAATAAAAACAGCCTCTGCAAAGATGGGAATATTTTGATGTGAGGAACAGCAATAAGACCTATTTGAACCCTGCAGTGTATGACTCAGAGTAATATTGTAATAACCCTGGAAAGATAGGTTGGAGTCAGGCTGTGAAGAACTTCGAATGCCAAATGGAGGAGTCTGCATTTGGTCCTAAAGGTAATAGGGAGTCACTGGAATTTATTGAGTAGGGGAGTGATATAGTCAGATCAGTGTTTCAGGAAAATCATTTTGGCAGTGATTTGCAGAATAAATTGGAGAGAGGAGAGACTCTAGCTAGGGAGTTCAATTAGGAGGTTATCACAATAGACCATGGTGATAGAAGATGAGGTCCTGACATGAGCTGGTGGCCATATGAGTGAAGAGATGGAGATAGATGTGAAAAGAATATTTGTTTTTCCTATGATATAGCCTTCATCTTTTTTGTGTTATGGACACATTTAGTAGCCTGCTGAAGTCTTCCTATAAGCATGCCTTTAGATGCATTAAATAAAATGTATGTGATTACTAAGGAAACCAATTCTGTTGAAATAAAGATGTAATTCTTTCCCATTCAAGTTCTTGGATTCTCTAAAATCTATTCATGGACCCCAGGTTAAGAATTTCTGGTTGAGAGGTAGTTCAATGAGAAGCATTCTTGCATGTTCTAATTCGTGACTAATAATCATATAATTCATTGCATGTTATCAGTAAGCAGATTGGTTGTTTTCTTGTCACTTAATTGTATTTGTTCTTGTAATACCTAGTTTAGTTGGAAAATGGAACTTAGAGTACTTGCAATTTTTTCATGTTATATAATCTGTTTTTCCTTGTTATGTTTTTCATCATCATGGTTAGGTGACTGCCCCAAAGCAGTGAAGGTAGATTGGCAGTTGACTTTGATTTAAAATGTGATTCAAATGTTTTTTTTTTTCCTAATTAGGACCCCGTTGGCTGTTTACTTTTTTTTTTTATCGTGCTCTGCTGAGCTAATTGAGCACAAAGCTGTCACTTTGAAGATATAGACAAACCTTTAGAATCCTTCTTCCTAGTTGGTTTAGGGTGACAATTTCATTTCTCATACATGAAGCTGACATTTACGTTATGCAGTAAGTATTACTGTTATGTTATAAAGGTTTATAATTATTGTATTAAAAATAAACAATTCATTATGCATCTAATGAGAGAATGACTTTGACTTATCAAAAAATATATTTAGTGCTACCCCCTACAAATGGGGGTATTAAATAAACATTGTAATACATTCATAATCTTAAGTTTCATTCCTTTTTTTCTGAAAGGGAGCATTTGTAAGGGCTGTTATTTTAAAAGGTTCATAGTTTAGACATGGCGCCGCATATTGATTATTTCCATTCATTTAAAAATATCTAAGTTTTTAGTAATGAATTTGACATTTATCAACAAACATGAACATTTTTCTATATAAAGGAAAGAAAAGAGGATTACACATGCAACTGAATCTACCATGTCTTGCTTGCTGTTATTTTTTTAAAGTATCAACTTTAATGTGACAGTACCAACACTCCTAATACTTACCACCTTCTGAATATCCTTCTACTTTCTTCCATGTATTTATGTGTCTCTTTGACATGCTTGCTTCTTTTTTCTATTGTTTTTGACTATGACTATCTATCCACTCTTCCATAACATTTCTCTCTTTCCTAATAAAAGCCATCCTCTGTAACAAATAAATATAGTCAAAGCAAATTTGTGATGTATTGGTTGTGCCTACAAATGTATGTTTCCTTCTCTGCCTGCAGTTCCTCACCTCTGTTCCAAAAGGTGGGTATCATTATCAGAATTATGGGATCCTGAATGGTCATTTGATCAGAATTCTTCAGCCTTTCAGAGTTGTTTTCCTTTACAAGGTTGTAGTCAGTGTATAAATTGTTCTGATTTTTACTTCCCTCTGCATCAGTTCATGCAAGTCTTCCCAGGTTTCTCTGAATTTTTTCCTTTCATCATTTCTAATTTTACAGTGTTATTTACTTTCCAGTTTTTAGAAGACTATAGACAGCATGGTAAAGTGGAAAGATGAGTGGACTCAGCCATGAGTTCCAGTCCCTATTCTGGCACTTAACTAGCCAGTTGACCAAGGGCAAGTCAAATCTCTGATCAGTTTTTTCATCTATATGAGCTGATTAGATTACATAATTTTTAAAGTCCATGCTAGTTCTGATACTCTCTAATTCTTGAAGGGAAGCATCTTCTAAGCAAAGAATAGATTAAATGAAAGAACCAGTTTTTCAATGAAAATTATACTTTGTCACTTTAAACCATCTATGGTCTTCACAGTTCCAGAGGACCCATGATAAAACATGCCATTAACCTCCTGACAGAGATGTGGTGGCTTCAAGAAGCAGAATGAGATATATTTTTTGGTATGGTTAGGTTTTTTTTTTTTGTTTGACTGTACATAACTCTTACAAGAGTTTTGTTTTTCTTCCTTTTTTTTTTTTTCAACAGGAGGGATTGGGAAAGAGAGAGAGAGATATTTGTTAAGTGACAACAAAAAATTAAAAAGATCTGTGGTTTTGTTGCAAACCCTGTGGGTTCCCTCTGAAGCAGATCATAGTTCTACCATACTGAGTGGATTCCCATGAGTGAGTTCCCATGGCTGAAGAATTCATTGTGTTGAATGGGGGCCATTCTTGTGATCATAAACTACTTTGCAGTATTTCTCTTGACTGCTTCTTTGACAGCAGACACACAATCTCCTTCCAGAGCCTGTCTTCTGCTGGAATAACTTTTAAAAACCCAGAAAAACCCAGAATATTGTCAGGATGGATGAGGCATTTGGGGGTGGGTCTTTAATGAGGAACCTAATGAGATTATATAGAGGTGGTAAAGCTTCATTTCTGTTTCCATCATTTTAAAATATTTTATATACCTGTATATATAGAGAAATATTCATGTGTACAGACATGCACAAACTTTCAGCTTTCCTCGTGGTAGTTTTTCATATGATGACAATACCCAAAATCCCAAGAAATACATTTTCCAAATAATTTTGAAGGTGTTAGGAAATACGCACATTTCCCCTTATGTTCCTTGTTAAAATGTAAGCTCTTTGAAACAGGGACCAGCTATATTTTCTTTTATGTATTCACAAGGATTGGCACAATTCCTGGCACATTGAGAGAACTTAATGAATAGGTGTGAAACCTTTTTGTTGTTTTGATCAGTTTTTAATTTTTTTTGTTTCCTCTTTTGTCTTTTTCTCTAAAAATATTTGTTATACAGAAGTAATCTCTGGAAGGAAGGCATACTAGGGGATTTGATTGTATAAAAACCAAATTGATAATATTGATTGTATTGATTATATAAAAACCAAAAGATAATAAGGAAAGAAATAAGTATTTATTGAGCATCTATTACATGCTGAGCACTGTGCTATGTGATTTATAAATTCTCATTTGATCCTCACAACAACCTTGTGAGGTAGGTACTGTTTTATAGTTGAGGAAACTGAGGCAGCAGAGGTTAAGTGACTTGTCCAGGGTTGCACAGATAGTAAGTGTCTGAGGCTTTTAAATATTTGGATTTTTATATGTTGGGTTTTCTTAAAAGAATGGATTCATAATTATATAATTAATAGTGCTTATCTCTTTTTTTGAGGAGAAAGGGAGTACCTTGTTATGTAAATGGTTTCTCTGTTTTAAAACAACTTTTAATTTTCAGTTTTTTTTTTTTTCATTTTGTGGTTAAGAAAAAATATAGTCAGGTTTCTTTCATGCCTTTAACATCCAGTACTTATAAAGGAAACCCCATTTTCATATGGAAATTTTGACACTCGGGGCCAAGGTTGTGTGTTTTGGCAATATGAATAAGGAGAGTACAGTTCTCAGTGTTCCCAAGGCTACTTATGTAAAATTTCTTTTGTGGGGGATACCCTTGGTATCTAAGTTTTTCCCACTTAATTTCATAACTGTCTACAAGTTTTCAGCAGGCTGAAATTCATGATCCATGAGGTGAGTTTGAATAGTTTGATGTAATAATAACTTGAATGTTCCTATGAGCTTAGTTTCTTGAAGCAAATTGACTTTTCCTTCATGAAATATTACCCTGGAGAGAGTGCTGTTTTCACAACTTGTTCAAAACAAAGTCATTCTTCACCATAATTAAAAAAAAAAACCTACTGAGCCCTTACTATTCTACTTTCCACTGTCAAAATGTGTTATCAACTCTCAGTAAATATGCCAGTTGGCATGCCTCTGCAGATATTTTTATCTGCTCCCTGTCTCTCCCTTCTCATAACCCCTACTCAAATACTATGCTGTTCTTACCCTCCCCCTGGGAGATTAAGAGACCTTTGAGAGCCAGGATTGTTTCATTTTTGCTTTTGTGTCACCAACACCTAGCTCTTTTGCTGTAGGCGCTTATTAAAGGCATGTTGAATTTAAGCAATTTAAACAGGTGGCAAAGGGACCTTTACTTTAGGCCTATGCCATGGATAATTTAAAAGACTGGCAGTGTGTAAAAACTGTAGCATGTTTCTAAGAGGTAAATTAGAGGGTTTAGGGGTATTGTTTTTGTGCCATTTGGTGGGAACTTTCCTCTTTACTGAGAGAACTAGGTGACTGGATTAATAGTGATGTGGGGAAATTTTAACCTCCTGGTTATAGGAACATGTTTTAGCTATCATTTGTTTTGAGCAGTTTGTGCCTCTTATAATTCTTACTGTTTGAAGTTTTTCTTTGTAGATCACTGAAAAGTAGTTAAATATCATCACTCTTTAAAAAAATCAACCGACCTGAGAAATAAGTGGGGAGATTAATGAAATTCACTGTACAAAATAAATATTTGTTATACTTCAAAGTGTATTTTTAATAGTTGAAGCATCAAACTGCTATAAGACTTTAGGAATATGGTGTAGGCTTGGTACTTTCTGGTATTTACCACCACTGTGATGGTTTTTTTTTTTTTTTTGCATTCTGTGTAATAAGTTATTCATGAATGATGCCAGTCCCTGTAGTACCTGATGAATTCCTGCCAGCAGTTGGTATTTTTGGTATACCTTTCTTTCTTAATAAACCTTCTTCCTAGTCATATGTTTCCATGTTTTTACAGTCATGGGAATTTGAAAAGAATAAGTTAATAGGACTAGATCGTGTCATTAGGAAAGGGAAGCAGAAGGGACTCACCTGGGGTTCCTTATGATTTTCAGATGCTCAGCATGCCTATTTTAGATCAGGCTTCTACTTTATACATTTTGTACATTTTAGTGGATCAAGATGGATCTTGGGAAGGGTAGGTAATTGGAGTCAGGGGATCTCTACAAGTCTCTCCAGTGCTGTCTTCCAGATTCTTCTGTAGAACACCAGTAATCCTAATTTGGGATAATGTTAATCCTTTGTCTTTTGTTATTTCCTTGAAAGCTACAAAAAGCCCTAATATGATTCTTAAGTATTTAGGTTTGCTTTTGCATCCAAAGTAACATTGTCAAGACCTGTCATCGTGTATGACAAGCATGCTGAGATGGAACTACCTGGCCATGCAGGAAACTGTTGTAATTTGTAGCAGGAGAATCCCACCCTACCCATTTCAGGGACAAACAATGGGTACTCTGTCTCCACTGCTCTAAATCTTTTACTCTATAGCCCTTCTTCAAGAGACTCTATCTGAGACACAGTGTTTCTATAGCTGAGGATAGTGAGAGAGCTTATTCACTAAAATCTTCATCCTAGGGGTGGTTGGAGAGTGGGGTAGGGAGAGACTCATCAGTTGCTGCATTTTTCTCAGTCCTAGAATCAGTCATAAGATTTTGCTTAAAAAGTATATAGATTAGCACAGCACTCACGGTAAACATTAAGAATGCAACTTGCAGCTGGAGAAAATGGCTCATATCTCATTTTGTAGTGTTATTAAAGCAGTATGGGGTTTGTTATTTTAAAAAAAATCCACCCCTACCCCAACTTTATATATAACATATACTTTTTATGGACTGCAAACCTGTGATTTCTTTAGGAGAGAGAACTGCATGCTTAGAAACTCTGTTGTGATTTATAATCTTAGAGAATTTCCCAGGGCACTGAAAGGTTTTATATATATATCAGTGGCAGAACTGAAAACCATCTCTTTCTTACTCAAAGATTGGCTTTCTATTCATATTTCACTCTGCTCCATAATATTCATTAGAGAAGCTGTAATTAAATATGTAAATCTAAGTTAATGATTTCTCTAGAACACAGGTTTAGATTATCCATCAATCATAATAACTTTTGGTAAACTTTTGGATGTGACAATGTACTTTTAAAGACAGCCAACTGTATAGTTAATATATTGAGTTATATTGAGTTTCCAGTTTACTTTTCTGAGTTTCCCTGCTCCTGGAAGCCCCCATTGACCATCCTGGTAATTTTCTGGACCCAAGTTCCTTTCCTTCATCACCAGTTCTTTATGTATGTTTTCTTGGCTTTGAAAGTAAGCTCATTAAGGGCAGAAATGGTCTTTGCTTTTATGTTTATATCCCCAGGGTTTGACTTTTTCATTTACTCACTAAAACCCTCAGATCTTTTCCCCAGCAATCAGGTGAAAAAATGGGAAAGGAAAAAATCAATGGACAAAAAAAAGTAAAAGGAAAGAAAAACAAATCCCTTATTTCTTTTGTGATGTGAAAAGTCTTTATTAACTATTTGTCAAATTCTTCTTTCAAAGGGCCAAGGTCTTTTTCTAAATACAGGATGGATAATTGTATTAGAACTGAGTATATGGGAAGACAGGAATCATGGTTCAGTGCTAGCACAAAAATTTACTTTGGTGATTCGCCTTAAAAAGGGTTGGTGTTTTGTACCAGCCTGAGGTGATATAGTCCTACCATAATTCCAGATAAATCTTGATTAAAAATATAGTCCTTCAAGTGGCACCTTGTCAAATGATATATTCTTTCCTTTACAAAATGTAAGAGTTTTGTATGGAATAAAATAGAATGATTTCTGAATCTAAAGTTAGAGGACCTGAATTCAAATGCGAACCCTGCTCTTTACAACCTAGATGACTTTGCGTAAGTCACTTAACCTCTCTCTCTGCTCCTCAGTTCCTTCATCTGTAAATTGGGAGTGGTAGATTAGATGGCTTCAAAGGTCCTGGCCAACTCTTAAATCGTGATTAGATATTATTTCTGCCAATTCCCTATTCATTATTCACAGTGACTATTTGAAAAAAATAGCAGCATAGATGAATGCTAGACCTGGAGTCAGGAAGACTTGAGTTCAAATCCAGTATCAGATATCAACTAGCTATGTGATCCTGAGCAACTCACTTAACCTCTGTTTTCTCATCTGTGAAATGGGGGTGATGATAATAACACCTATCTCCCAGAATTGTTGGGGGATAAAATGAGATAATAATTGTAAAAATAATTGTAAAATGTTTAGTGCAGTGCCTGACCCATATTAAGCACTATACGGTAGCAATGTTAGTCTTTATTAACCATTATTCTTGCCAGGCACTAAGCTAAGTACTGGGGATTCCAAAGAAAGGCAAAAACAAAAACAAAAACAGTCTCTGCCCTCAAACAAAACTGATGAGGAGACAGAAGACAAACAGCTATGTACAGACAAAATGTTTATGGGATAAATTATGATTGATATCAGAGAGAAGGCACTAAGATGAAGAAGGACTAGGAAAGACATCTAAGCACATGGGAGATTTTCTTGTCTGTCTTTTTTTGAATGGTCCTTAACTGAAGAATTCCTAAATAATTATACCTAATTCCACTTCTCCTCTCTGAATGGGGATACATCCAGCTTTGGATCAGTCGAGGTTCAAAGGCACTCATCGCATAGACAGGTAATTGCTGACTCAATGGTTTGACTACAGTGTTGTAGAAGTGAGTTTGGGACTTCTAAAGGATGCAGTCAAAACCAGCTGATTCTGTCAGATAATATTGTTTACCCATTTGCTGATATGTTCCATCCTGCATTTCAAGCATATACAGAAAGCCAGCTAGAGAAGTAGGTGAGAACTAGACTTGGAGTCAGGAAGACATGAGTTCAAAGGCTGTCTTAGACATTTGCTGGGTAAATCATTTAATCTGTCTTATTTAGACTTATGTTTCTTCTTGCTGGTGTTTATTGTACTTTTTATGATTTGGAAATCATTCTCTTTCATGGAGCAACTGAAAGGAAAATAGGAGTTTAGTGATTATGTTTTTTCTGGGTCATTCATTAATACTTGATTAATCTTTGGGTCTTTCTCACATTTTTTCCTGCATTTTGCTCTGAATATTAGTAGAAGCAGTAAAAAAGGGGAAGAACATTGGATTTATAGTCAAAGGGCCCAGTTTAAAGCACATTCAATTTCATTCCATTTCACTCACAAGTTACTAAAGAACTCTTGACCTTAGACAAATTAGTTTATGTCTGGGATTTAGTTTCCTCATCTATTGATGATCATAACTACTTTATTAATTATTTCTTGCTTTGAATATTATTGCATTTCTGAAGCCAGAATCAGAATTTCCATAGGACTATATATCTGTGTATAAAAGATTCATGAATCAAAACCCAGTGGTATTTTAGGGCTTCATACAATATCTGGCCCTTACCAGATGGTTGTTTACTTCTCTTCGGTTATATAACATTGCTAACTTGGTTTACCCTGCAGAAATAAATTTATAAATTACTAACCTTATTTTTATTCTTTATGTACATAAATATAGACAAATATATTTATTCCTAATACTATTCTGTAGAATGATAGTTTAGATGTTTTTTGCACAGAAGTTTTAAAAAAAAAAAAGTTGGTGTTTCTTTTTCTCTCCCATTAGTTTCTATATGCAAGATACATGTGTCTATATGTGGCTGGTAGTTACCTAATTTAAATAAAGCAATGGCAAATCTGGACAGCCCACTGAAAAGCTGAGGCATCAATTTGCCCACAAAGGCATATGTAGTCAAAATTATAGTTTTTCCAGTAGCAATGTATGCCTGTGAGAGTTGAACTATAAGGAAAACAAAAGACCACAGAATCAATGCTTTTGAATTGTAGTACTGGAGAAGACTTTTGAAAGTTCCTTGCACAGCAAGGAGGCCAAATCAACCAATACTTAAAGAAATTAATTCAGGCTTTTCACTGGAATGGCAGATACTGAAGCTGAAGCTGAAATACTTTGGCCACACAATGAGAAGATGGGACTCATTGGAAAAGACTCAGATGTTGGTATAGAGTGAAGGCAAAAGGAAAAGGAGGTGGATAGCTAATGTCATGGAAATAACACACATGAACTTGGGCAGACTTGTAGAGATGGTGGCAGATTGAAGGGCCTAGCATGCTGTGATTCACGGGGTCACAAAGAGTTGGACATAACTGAACAACATATCTGATCTGGGATATGGAACATCCTATTTCCTCTTTTGTGGGAAAGTTAAAAGAGGTTGTTAATATACAGATAGTATCCAGGACTTCTGTGGCTGGTGGATGTCTTCATCACTCTTCTATCTCGAAGAAGAATGTTGGACTCAAATTATGTCTACCACATATCAAATATCTGTAGTATAGAGCAGCAGTTCTTAAAGTATGATCTAGGGACCCCTGCGGTCCTTAAGAACCTAAAGGAAGGTTTGTGAGGGCAAACCTATTTTCATAATAATATAAGGATGTTTTAATTTCTAATACCTTAACTATTAATAGATGTAACTCACAAACAAAAGCTCTTTGTGGGAGTCCTCAATAATTTTTAAAATGGTAAAGGAGTCCTGAGACCAAAAAAAAAAATTTTTTTTTTTGAGAACCATAGTGTATGAGTACAATTAAGGTACAGAATCAAATCTACTTTTCTTGATCACAATCAATGGAAAGCTTAATTTACTCTCACCATCTTAGTTCATTCCCACTGAAGATAGTTTACACAAAAGAGAATAAGGAAATCAGTCTCTTTATCAAAGAAACAAACGTTAAACAGAAATTGGAGAAATTACACAGATTAGGCCAAACAATAGAATAATTACCAGAGTAAATTAGTTAATTATCATGTCCATTCTTAGCAGTCTTTATGTTGCAGGTGTTAAGAATCAGGGTATATACAGGGTTCTGCTTCTCCTTATATCTACAACTTTAGGGAAATCTCCCAATTGCCATTCAGAAGTTTGTGCTTATTTCTCTACCAGAGGTCTCCAAATTCCTGTCTGAAGTATCTGCCCTCTAGGGTAGATATAGGGCTCTTTCTCAGGAAAACTGCCTTAGGTTTGAGTGGAATTGCACATAAAACATAATGGAAACTGTGATTCACAGTGGATATGTAGCCCTAACGTTTTTGCTTGAATGGTTGTGATGCCACTAAAAATATTTTCAGAATCCTAACTCCTATTGTTCACATGACAGACCTTATTAGCAGAGGAGAAAAAAAAATTAAAGCTTTTGGAATCGTTCAGGATTGTTTCCCTGGGACAATGTGAGCTAAGGGTATTTGATGAATATCCTATAGGTAAGAGGAACTTTTTTGTTGTCAAAATATAATCATCGCATGGTGGCATGGTGGGGTGATTCAGAACTTAGGCAAGTGAACCCTGCTTGAAGAGACTAGGGAAGTTTAGCATGGACTAAGGCAGACTTGGGAAAAAATAATTGCAATGTACAGTGTACCATGTAGTGTTATATGGAAGAAGATATATGACTTACTCTGCTTGACGCCACAGGCCACATCTAGGAATCAATGGGTAAATGAAGGTGCTTTAAGCCAGTGCCTGGCATCGAGGTGCTTAATAAATGTTTACTGACTGACTGAAAGTAACAGGAAATCAAATTTCAGCCCAGTATAAGGAAAAACTTCCTAATAGTCATGTTGTCCAAAATGGAATGAGTAGTTTCAGGAAATAACAAATTACTGGAGGTCTTCAAGGGATATTTGCATGATCATGTACTGAGAATGTTGTTGACATGATTCTTGATCCAGATATCAGTAGGATTTGTAACCACCTGTAGCACCAATGCAATATTCACAGCACCAACGGTAATCATGAATATGCTGGCACTGTTCTGAATAGCAAAATATAATAGACTCCATGTAGAAGACAGAAGCAAGACATTTATTCAGACACCAGAAAACCAAATCCCAACACCAGAAAGTCAAATCCATCATAGCAGCAAAGAAGTCAATATACCATAGCACAGCAGGGAGTTACACAATCCTGTAGCCTTCCCACAAACACTCACAAACGTAGCTGTCTTCTTGCCTGTGTCTTTTCCTCCCACTGTTCTAACTGCTCTGACTCCCAGCTTCCTGTGGGTTCTGCTCCACCCTTCAGCAAACTCCTTTCACTACAGACTCCATGTGATTGCATTCAGCCTATTGGAGGCAGGGAAGATCTTTGAATTCCCATAGGCCTATTAAGAGACAGGGAAGATATTCAAATTCCTATTACCATTACACCTCCTAGGTCCCTTCCAACCCTAGTATTCTATGAATTCTTTGATTTTTCTGTCCTTTGTTGTTGTTTTTTAATTATTTGCTTTAAACACTGAAAGTTCTTATGTTCAATTAAAACCGTTTATTGTTGGTGGAACACTATCTCCATACATAGTAAAGTTGTGTACTTAGGGGAGGCAAATCAGTTTTTGATGGTACTAAATGGCCAATAGATGTTGCCAAAATTTTTAATTATGTAGTTTTCTTTGCCACAAAATCCCAAAACATGAAATGATTTGTCTTTTTCTTTTCTAGTAAGGACTCTTTTATTCAACTCATAGCATTTTTATGGTTTCTTTTGATATGCTTTTCAGAAAAAAAATCTGTAGAATATAGTATAAGCCCTTTATGATGCTGGCACTTAGAGGGAAATAAAACCTGCTTTGTAGATTGGCCAAGTACAACTGTACTGAATTTAGTCGATGTTTAAAAAAACTGATGTGAAACATAAGCTGTATTTTGCATTGTGTAAAATAAATTTTTTTTCAATCTCAGCCACCCTTTCACCCACCCTCCAAAATAGCAGGACAACTATTTTATCTAAAGACAGAATTCTACATAAAAATGGTAATTTGCTAGAATTATCTCTTATATTCTCTTGTCTTAGATTTTGGGATTTGACTTGAGCAATGAAACAAACCAGATTATGGTTCATTAATTCGGTGTATCCCAACAGTACTTCTGTAGCAAATTGTAGATCCATTTTTTTTTTAAAAGAAAGCAAATAAAAGCCAGTACAAACTCTGCTCTCCCTATGAATCCTTTCCCAATTTCTCATAAGAGAAAGTGATTGCTTGCTTTCTCAAATTTTCCCAGAGTTCTTTGGAGTGAACAGTTGCCTCTATTTTGATTCATATTTACATGTATGCATTCTTTCCTTACCTGTTATGTTAAAAGCCCTCCTTCAGGGGTAGAGACTGTGTGTGTTTATGTTTATGCCCTCAGCTACTATGACAATACTTGTAGTACATGAGTGCTTAATATGTATTTGTTGGAATGATATTTTCACATGGTAAGCTTTGTTGCATACTGAATAACTATACTCTTGCATTAGGTTAAAGTTAGAATTCCATCCTTTATTTTACCCTTCTTGGAATGTTAGAAGAAGTTGCCCTTTCATTAATTGTTTTGTGGAGGTAAAAGGTAAGGTTTTTGAGCAAGAATGATTTGAAATGAAAATGATTTTTCTGATTGGTCTCTGTGATAGTCAAGGGAAACCCTACACTGAATTCCAGAATTGCATGTAGTAAGGCATCCCTCAACACACATATAGAGGAGTCTTCCTTCTACTACCTAATGAGAAAAAGAATGAAATTGCCTTGACAAAATGTGCTGCTCTTCTCTGGGTTTTCTTTGTATGACATGACTTTTTTTCCTAGCACTGATGAAATGCACATTCATGAAATTGTGCTAATAAGGATTGACACACTTATTAATACCTTTCTGCTCAGAAATTTCATGAATTGTACTTTACCTTTCCGAGGAGAAGAGCACTTGAAAGAAATCAGCAGCCTGGCCAAGGAGTAAAGATGGACCAGACATACATATTCCACTTACCATTGGAAGAATAGAAGGACACCCCTCCTTTGGAACCACAAATTCAGTACTCATCAGAAGTAGATTCATTGAGTCAGAGTAAATTAGGTTCCCTGGAAAATCCCTCCTTATCCAAATAGCTTTTCAGGAGCTTATAGGAGAAACAACTTGGATCTATCGTAGCGGTACTGTGATTCACCTGGACTGTGTAGGTTTCTGGGGAAACTGGGACCACTGCAAAAGTTGTCTTGACTATTTGAGTTGAATTATCCTTATTAAATTTGATGTGAGTCCTTTGTACTTTTGATCAAATTAAATAAAACTTTTATATATTCATTGTCCTGTTAGCCTGAATGCTTTCAGGGGAGCTGAAAACTCTTTTAATTTTACTATGTTTTCCCCAAAGATATAAATCAAGTTCTTTTTGTTCCCATGAGAAACTTTAGGTGGGTGTTATGAGTCAGAGATTTTACAGAGAAGTCCTAAGATTGAGCCTATTCATTGTGAGCCAAGAGTTGTAGTAATGGTCTATAGGTATCATGTAATTTTAAAAATTATTTGATAAGCGTAATTGAACCAAATCAAATCTCTGTGTTACATCAATAAAAGATAAATTGCTTTGATGAATCTACTCCACTTATGAAACCACTTAAACAGTGTTTTCTTGTACAAAGTTAGAATTAGGCATTTGCTAACATAGCAGAAGTCTTTCTTTTACAAATATTGATCTCTAAGATAATTAAAGAAAAGATCAGTTTTTTCAGAACCCATTAAAGAGCACAGTCAAATTTCAAGGAATTTTTTTTAAATTTCATGCAACAAAAAAGGAAAATGAACATAAATGAATGAGCCTTTAGCCATAGGCAATGTTTAATCTTTGGCACTAGGTAGAAATACGAGTATTTTGTCACACCCACAGTCATTAAGCTCCTTTCCAATCCAGTCTGTCCCCCACTCAGTGGTCAAATCTTCCTACACTGCAGGTCTGATTATATCACGCCATTCAACTCAGTAAACTTCAGGGTCTCCCTGTCACCTCCACGATCAAATATAAAATTCTCTTTTTGGCATTCAAAGTCCTTTATAATCTGACCCTCTCCCACCTTTACAATCTTCTTACACCTTACTCCCCCACATATACTTTATGATCCAGTGACACTGGTCTTCTTGCTGTTCCTAACACACGACATTCCATCTCCCTCCCAACCCCAGGTATTTTGATTGATTTTCCTCAGTGTCTGGAATGCAGTTCCTCCTCATCTCCATTTCTTGGCTTCTTTGGCTTCCTTCAGGTCTCTGTTAAAGCTCCCCCCCCCCCCCCCCCCCCACCTTCTGCAAGAAGCCTTTCCTGGTCTTCTGTCTTAGTGCCTTCCCTTTCATATTGTCTCTATTTTTTATACATGTATACACACATAAATATATATGTGCATATGCACACGTATATGTGTGTTTAAATATAAATATATCTATATAATATGTGCATAAGAGATTTGTATTTGCTTGCATGTTGTCTTCTCCATCAGATTGTGAGCTCCTTGAGTGTAGGGATTTTCCCCCATTGCTTTATATCATAGTGCTTAGCGCAGCACCTGACATATAGTAGGCATTTAATAAGTTATTTTTAAAATTAATCTTTATTTTTAATTTTCAACATTCATTTCCACAAGATTTTGAGTTACAGATTTTCTCCCTGTCTTTCCCCTACCCCCCACCCTCTATTTCACTGAATGACCATATTTTCCCCTGAAGCATTATACTTAGTTTTGCTGGGTAGGTGATTCCTTAGACCTCTGGAATATCATTCCAAGCCCTTTGATCCCTTAATGTAGATGCTGCTAGATCTTGTGTTATCATTGTTTTTCCACAATACTCAAATTTTTCTTCCTGACAGCTTGTAATATTTTCTCCTTTACCTGGAAATTATAGAAATTGGCTATGATATTCCTAGGAGTTTTCTTTTTGGGATCTTTTACAAGAGGTGATCGGTGAATTCTTTCAATTTCTATTTTGCCCTCTGGTTCTAGATTATCAGGGCAATTTTCCTTGAGAATTTCTTTTTTTTTTTTGAAGGGGGGAGGGCAGGGCAATTGGGGGTAAGTGACTTGCCCAAGGTCACATGGCTAGTAAGTGTTAAGTGTCTGAGGCCAGATTTGAACTCAGGTCCTCCTGACTCCAGGGCCAATGCCCTATTCACTTCACCACTTAGCCGCCCCTGAGAATTTCTTGAAGGATGATTTCTAGGCTCTGTTTTTGATCATTGCTTTCAGGTAGTACAGTAATTTTTAAATTATCTCTCCTAGATCTATTTTCCAGGTCAGTGGTTTTTTCAATGAGATATTTCACATTGCCTTCTATTTTTTCATTTGTTTGGATCTGTTTTATAATATCTTGATTTCTCACATCACTAGCTTCCATTTGCTCCAATCTAATTTTGAAGGAATTATTCTTTTCAGTGAGTTTTTGAAATTCCTTTTTCTGTCTGGCAAATTCGGCTTTTTTAAGGCATTCTTCTCTTCATTGGCTTTTTGGACCTTTTCTTTTCTTTTTTTTCTTTTTGGAGGTTAAGTAACTTGCCCAAGGTTACGTGGCTAGTTTTTTTGTGTGGGTGTTAAGTGTTTGAGGCCGGAACCAATCTTGGGTCCTCCTGACTCTGGGGCCAGTGCTTTACTTACTGCACCACCTAGCCACCCCTGGACCTCTTTTGACATTTGAGTTAGTCTATTTGACACCACCAATGTAGGCCATGATTGCTTTACTTCGTTCAGACAATTGCAATACATAGAAAGCAACCTAGACCTTATGGCATTGGGGACAAGGAGGCCTCGATTTCGAGTCAGGTGACCTAGGTTCACATTCTAGAACTTCTACTTACTACTTAGGGTAAGTGATGACCTGTTTGAGCCTCAGTGTCCTAATTTGTAATGATAATAACAATAGGTAATATTTACATATCACTTATTATGTGCTCAGCACATACCAAGACAAAATGTTAAGTGATTTACAATTATTATCTCATTCAATCCTCACAAAAACCTGGGAAGATTAGTGCTATTATGAACTTCATTTTATGGGTGAGGAAACTGAGGAAGTGAATTTTCCATGGTCACATAATCCACTGTGCCATCTAGCTGCCATTATAAAATGAGGAGGTTGGACTCCATGGCTTTGAAGGTCTCCGTCCATGGGGACAGCAGGATGATCTGTCAGGATTTCAGCATGGGCTCTCATATGTGTGGAGTAGTTGAGTGTTAACCATCACATTTGATCCCAGTTACAACTTTATTCAATAATGATACATTTTTATTATTATTAATATTGCAGAGATCTCCAAATAGGGCGTGACCCATCTGCTCTACAGAATTATTTCACCATTTTTCTTTTGTAGACCAGAGTAGGTAGCTAGATGTTACAGGGGGTAGGAACACTGGACTTTGAGTCGGGAATATCTAAGTTCAGACCTCCCTCAAACACCTACTGGCTATGTAGCCCTGGGCAAGTCACTTAAACTCTCAGGATCAGTTTCCTTGTCTGTAAAGTAGGTCTAATAATATCTACTTCAAAGGATGGTTCTGGGAATCAAATGAGATAATGTATGTGTATTACTTTTGCAAACCTTAAAGGCCTATATAAATCTTAGTTATTACTATTATTGTTAATTATTTCCTTAATTTTACAGGTGCCACCCCCCCAACTTCCTTTCAGAACGCTTTTCTTGATTGGCTTTTTGAAATGCTCTCAGTTTATATAGATTGATGGTCTTGTGTGTGAGCATTCTGTGGATCTCATTCATTCCCATTTTTATTCCAACCATCATAGCATAGAAAGTATTTAACTTTTATTTGTCTTCAATGGTAACTTTCGTAAACTTTGCTTCATAAAGGAAAGAGCCTATAATTGTTCATTTGACCACTTGGAATTTGGGGTTCTAGGCTCTGTAGTAGTGTCATTTATAAGCGACTGTCTCCCCTGTCCTCACCTCACCTAAACCTCAGTTGGTAGGTGCCTTCAGACCTCAATACGTAATCCGGAATGCCATCTTGAAAAGATACCCTAAAAGAATTCCAGGAAGATGTCTTTCATAAGTAGACAGTAAATGCGGTACTAGAAGAGTCTCTTAAATGGACTGTGGCTTTTGATCGTTATTTCTTTCTATTAAATTTGAAAGAACTTGTAGCTTTTGTGTTTCATGAACAACCTGAATGATGCTCCTTTTGCTTGAGGCCATCTTTTTATTTGTTCCTACATGCATATATGTTCTGTATAGTAAGAAAAATTGGAATATATAAAAATCAATTGCCCCTCAAATTTTTGCTTCTAGTTGTGTATTTGCTTATAAAATGTCTTTTGGATGGCTTCTTAAGCATTTCAATGCCTATTCCTTGCAAGTGCTCTTCTATGCAATTGATATACCTAATTATCTAGGAAATCCTTTTTACTTTTCCCCACCTCGTCCTTTAGACTGTAAGTTCCTTGAGGATAGGGACTGGCTTTGCTTCTGTTTGTATCCCCAGTGCTCAGCATGATATTTGTCATAGAGGTATTTAAGAATACCTTGATAGATTGATACTTACTTTTTTTGGCCAACTATGCATTTATCAGAACTTTTATCCCAGTGATGAGAAGAGGTAGGGGAAAAATAATGCCCTAAAGTTAAAACTTCGAGCCAAAGTTTTTATGGTAACAAGATCTTTGAGCTGGAAGGCACTTTAATGTTGGTGTTATTTCATGACAGAAAAATTTCCACACTAAAAATGAAACATCACCTTTCAAAATTTTCAAACCTGGAATTGTTTTTTATGACTTTAAGATTATGGAAAAAATGGTTCTCAAAAACTCTAAATCCATGTATAACAATAACAGATACTTTTGTTGCCATTTTTCCTTTAACTATGCCCATGTTTTTCATCTTGGAGCATTTCCTGACAGAAGACCAGTATTCATTGAATATTCTCCCTGAATTCCATGCATGTTTTAAGAAAAAGATTCAGGATGACTTTTTAAACCTATAAGAAGTCTCCTTCTTATAAAGAACCTGACCCTTCCATTTGGATAAGTCAATGATACTCAAGGCAGTATGCAGGAATTATATATTAATGAGAATCCAGAAGTAATGGGGTGCTTAAGTATGTTATATAATTAGTGGACTTCTTAAATTTGCTTCATCATTAGATTTCATTAATCCAGATGAATAAAGTGGGTGTTTAGGTTAATTCTTGGGTATCATTTCTTTGCTGTAAATAAAGGTCAATACAGATTCCTTCAATAAAAAGTCAGTGGTCCCAATTCTCCTTAATGAGTTTTCTTTGTACTTTCTGTTCCCCTTCCTAACTGTTTTCACTCTCTCTTCAGACCTTCAAAATGTTCATTGATGAAGTACCTTGTACTACTTTGAAACTCTTCTTACAATTACTATTCTTTGGATGGGGTGGGGGGGGAGGCAGAGTGTAGAAGGATTGTAAGCATGCCAGATACAAAAGTCTGCCTTCAAAACAATATCAAGAGAAAAGCTGAATGAATTTTAAAAATAGGAGAGAACAACGAATATTACATACATAGCTTAAGGATCTGTATTGTACTTTTTTCACCTCTTCACATTCACAAATGTGAAACAGAGAACTGGGAATTTTTCTCCACCCACCTCCCCATTTGAACAAATTGCTTTGGAAACTGAACACGTGGGAAATCAAACGAGTTTTTATTCCGATGATTCAGGTTCAGTGAGGTGCGCTGGGATAATATGGATTGATTGGAATTTTGAGTCTAGAGAAAATTGCCAAGTCAACTGCACGTAAGGAAAAACAGCAAACTTTTCTGTTATTGACTTTAGTGCAATGCATTCTGATTTATACTTGTCTTATTCATTATTTGTGCAATATTTTATTCTTTCCTTGCTATACTTAAAATAATAAACATTGTTATGTGGGATTTTTATTCAGCTACTTTTTTTTTTGCATTTTTCATAGGGAGGGTAATCATAAGGCAGCAAATCAAATAGGCTAAGTAATATCAAAGTAGTATCACACTCGGCATTATGAATGTTGAAATTTCCCCTATAAACATTTTCTGCTCATTGCTTAACTGGTTTATAAGAGAGCTACAGAAATGCTGCCCCAACAGCCTGTCTTTGCAAAGTCTTGTTAGGAAGAAGGCGGGCTCTGTCCCCAATGACATCGTGGTTGTTACAAAGCTAAATTACAGTGAGGAGTCTGAATGGGGCCATTCTATTCCTCTCCCAAAGTTGTGGGCTATGAAATTCAATCTGAAGTATGTTTAATGAGTGTTCAGAATGTAGGATTCTGGAACGCTGAGGGAACAAGGAGCCTAGTGTGCTGCTAAATGGCACTGAGGCCAGGGGTTAGACTCATTCAGTGTTTTGTGGGAGGGAAGAAAAATGTCAATATTTGTTGAACAGGTATATGTCCAGACCGAAAAGTGTGGCAAAATTTTCCTTCCAAATGGAGGCTCAGTGACAGTTACTCATGGTTAAACCTTGAGCTTTGATTTCACTTCTTGCTTTTGTTGGCATATTCTAATAACATAGATCAGAGCCCTCAGACTATAGCCCGGCTTGTCTAGTGAGTGCCCCATCAATTGTGTGGCTTTTGAACTGTTTTGATGATGTCATCCAACCAAAGAAAGTGAGTTCAGGTGGGTGATCTGTTTTCTGTTTGCTTTAAATTCCCACCAATTATATCTCAGCAGCCCAGGAAAGCTTTATACAAAGGGACTTTATCTCTTTGTGTGAAGTGAAAGGTGTTGGCTCATCAGAAAGGCCCCCAAATTTAAAGGGGTTTTGTTTTTTCTGTAGCCAGACTTGGTTCCTGGAATTCTATCACTTAGTGATAGTCTTTCTTCCTCATCACCAGAGGCTCTGTAGTGTTGTCTGAAGCTTGATTCAGGGTGGATGATTCAGGAGAGCCTTGACTACAACATCTCATCTCTTCCTTCCTTGTTCCCTTCCATCTCTGTGGAAACTTGTAGGGGTATTCAAAAAGGAACTCCAAAGCCAGGACTGTAAACAGTACCTCTCTCTTGGAATTGGAGGGACCAACTAAAGTTTCTCCCACTACCCACAGCTAAGTTCCGTGCTGAGGCCAGAAATTCCTTGCTGTGTTGTTCAGTCATGTCTGACTCCACATGACCCCATGGACTTTGTGTGTGTTTTCTTGGCAAAGATACTGGAGTGGTTCACCATTTCCTTCTTCCAGTGTGTCCCCATTTATATATGAGGAACTGAGGCAAATTGGGGTTAAGTGACTTGCCCATGGTCACACATCTAGTAAGTGTCTGAGGTCAGATCTGAACTCAGATCTTCCTGACTCCAGGCCTGGTGCATTATCCACTGTATTAGACCTAGCTATACTACAGTAGTGAAGGATCAAGGGAGGAGAACAGGCTTTTATTAAGCACCGACTATGTGCCGTCTGTTATACTTCTGCACATCATCATCCCTTCTAGAATCTCATTAACTGACAAGATTCTGTCAACCCAAATCTCATACTTCCTCAGTAGCCCTGCTCTCTTTGGTTGGAGAGGGTGGACAGTAGAAAGCTCGCAGATCCTCTCGTGAGTGACCAGGGCAGCTATCCCATCTTGTCCTACCGGGCTGCTCTCTTGGTCTTTATCATGACTGTGTACTAGCATACGTCCTTCTACCCTCCGCTTACCTATTATCTTCCCCTATTAGCTGTGAGCTCCTTGAGAACGGGGGCTTTTACCTTTCTTTATCGTTTAGCATAGTGCCTGGCAGACAGCAGGCACTTAATAAATGTTCAGTGACTGCCAGGCTCTGTGCTGTGTGCCTTACAGATATCTCATTGGATCCCTTTCAGTATATCATAATAGAGGTAACTACCCCAAAGCTGTTTTTGGCATACCATTAGTAGAGTCTTCTGACTCATTACTGTCCCCAATAATGTTTTATATTTATAAAAACTTCTTAGTTTTCTAAATATTTTCATATATGTTAGAATGTAAGTTCCTTGTGAATGGGGATTGTTTAGTTTTTTGGATGGATATCCGCAGTGCCTAACTACTGGGCTGGCATTTAATAAGTACTTAATTGATTTTTGATTGATATACATTCCCATTTATTTGAATAATCATACCTACCTTAGAAACAGACATTTTCAAGAATCTGTTGACATGTAGACTGTATCTACAATGAAGTTCATAATCCTTTTGGGGGGGAGGGGAGGAATAAGCATGTTTTAAAAATTTTATTCTGGACTTAAGAAATAAAAAAGTCTTTCCATAACAGTAGAATAGGGGGGAAAAACATGATTGCACATGAAAGTGCAAATCTGTTATGTACAACTTGTTATTCCTTTTAAATGTATAATAAAGTTTATCATGTAACTTTTTTCTTTTTTTCTTCCCTCTCCCCCCCCCTCTGCCCTAGAGATGGCTACCATTATACTATACATATATCCACATCTATGTCCATATGTTTATGTATATGTGTGTACATATATTTGTGTGTATATATATATGTATATATATATCATTCTATATATACTTCTATATATCAGCTCTGTCTCTGGATACAGAAAATGTCTTTCTTCATAGGTTCTTTGTAGTTAATTTGGGTATTTATTATAGTCAAAATTACTTAGTCACCCAAAGTTGCTCTGAAAACGATATTGCGTTTAATAACATATTAAATGCCTACTATTTGCTAAGCACTGTACTAAGTGCTTTACAAGTATTATCTCATTTGATTCTTACAACAATAATCCCCATTTACACTTGAGGAAACTGAGGCAGTTTGTAGACTTTGTAAATGGTCTGGCAGAATTGCTTTGACCAGAGAGTTAACCACCCAGTGACCAATCTGACATTCATTTTCTGAATTCAACTAGGTAACTGTGGTTGGTCTGTATGTACCTAGAACTTTTCTATTTTTCTGAAATTACCTTACTCTAGGAGGCTCTGTTATGATCTTAGCCTTGATTCTGATCTTGATTTGTAGCTTTCCTCAGGTTTGCTATGACCTGCCAAAGCTTAGAGGTAAAGGTCACCTGCCTTCTCTCAAGATGAGACATTGGGAATAATAATAATGGCCACCACTGCTACACAACCATGATAATAACCAACATTTTCTTGGGGTTACAGGTTTAGAGTGGGAACTAGATCTGCAATTTCCTTAGTATAGGCAATTGACATTTATGCAACACTATAATGTTTGCAATGAACTTGATATATGGTCTCATTTGAACCTAATCAGAACTCTGTGAGGTAGATTATACAAATCATTATCATCATCATCATCATCATCAATCATCATTATCATATTGTGAGTTCCATGAGGGTAAGGAATGTCTTTTACCTTTATATTTCTATCGTTTAGCATGGTACCTGGCATGCAGGAAGTGCTTAATAAATGCTCTTCAACTAATTTGTTATCACCATCATCATCCTCATTGGATAGATGAGTAAATAGACTCACTGCTTGCTAATGGCTAACCCAAATACAAGGTGAACTAGGAAGTTTCATAACAAAGGTACAAATATAATGGCTTTCAAAAGAAGTGGGAGAGGCTCCCCTTTAAGGCATTGAAGTTCTAAACTATAGAAGAAATATTGATAGTGGTTAGATACTTTTAAATTTATGTCTTTGTATGCATATAAATACAGTTTAATTATTGGTGATACCTTCCATGGACCCTTAGAGACCTCATTTAATGCCAGAAGAAAAAAAGTATTACCTAAAATTCATATTACTGAGCTATTTTGAAGTGTAGACCTACCCAAAGGTGTCAGAGGATACCAGTTTCAATTAGAGTTTTAAGATTATTTGGAGGAACATTTTTGTTTCTAGCACACACCATACTTAATTTACTTTTCTTTCTAAGGGAGTTATTTTTTTCAAAGTTAATCCCTTCTAGGTAGAAGGGAATTTACATTATAATACAATTTTTTGTTTGATTCCCTGGAGGAGATAATTGTGAATTCATCTATTTATTACATTAAATGTTCATTATAATTTTATTTTGGTTGTGGGTTATTAAAGTGAAATTAATCTGCCATGAAAGAAAATTCACTTTTCCCTCTAAGTTTCAAATATACTTTGCAGTTTTATTTTTCTAACTAGAGGAATATTAAAGACTGGAGAGTTAGGTTGGTACCTTACTGTAGGGTGGGGGGGGGGGACTTGATTTCTGGGCAAAGAAAACATTTTGGAAATAGGAAGAAAACAGGAAGTCACCTAAGGTTTATGAAGAGAGAAATTAAGTAAATAAACTAGATATAGGTATAAAAAACATTCTGGTAGTGGTATGAAGAGCTGTCAATAGTTCTAACAATTTAGGAACAAAATTATGTTTTCCTTTAATTTCTGTCTCTTTTTTTTTTTTTTTGGTCCTTTCTTTTTTAGTTGGTTGCCTAAGGGTTTGGGCTTCCCTAAGAAAGTTGACCTATTTAATGAAAGGAGCACTGGACTCCTGGGAAATGGGAAAGGAAGGGTAATAGGCACTGTGCTAAATGTTGAGGATAATAGAAAAGGTAAAAGTCAGTTCTCACCTTGGAGGAACTCACAATGTACTGGGGAAACAATGTCTTGAAGAAGGTGGGATTTTAATAGAATCTTGAAGTGAGTTAGGAGGTTGGGTTGAGGAGCTGTCCTTCATGCAGTTTAGGTGTGGGAGGACATCCAGTGAGTATCATGTGTGAAGATCAGCAAGAAGACCAATGTCTCTGGATGATGGAGTCCATGAAAGGAGATAAAGGAATAAGAAGACCAGAAAGGTGGGAAAGGATCAAGGAGTAAAAGGTATTAAAAGTTAGAGGAGTTTCTATTTGATCCTGGAGGTGAAACAGTGACATTTATTGAACATGGTGGTGGGGATGGGTAGAGTGACGTGATCAGACCTGTACCTTAGGAAGATCACTGTACTTGAGTAGAGGATGGACTGGAGCAGGGAGACCGTCCAGAACTATATTTTAGTAATAGAGGTGTGGAATGATAAAAGTTTGTCAAGGTGGCAGCTGTGTGAGTGGAGAAAAGTATGATGTTATGAAGATAGAAACAACAAAATCAGGAGCAGATTGTACGTGTGGGCTGTGTAGGCAGAAGTGAGAAATTGAGGATGACCCTGAGGTTGCAAGCCTGGAGATGGTGGTACTTTGAACAGTAGTAAGAAAGCTGAGAAGAGAGAAGAGTTTGGGATGAAAGATAATGAATTTTGTTTTGGAAGTGTCGAATTTGAGGTGACAGTTGGTGATTCAAGCCTGGTGGTCAGGAGAGAAGTTAGGAGTGGATAAATTGATGAAATAAACACAGGAAGCATACGCATAGAAATGATCATTGAACTCATGGGAGATCAGTTTATTTGGATAGTAATTTTGTTCTGCCATTTGTTCTTTGTTATTGAAAATTGCATTACTGATGATTCAGTTCAATTTAAGGAGTTCTTATTAAATGACTACTGTGTGCCAGTCTTTGTACTGAAGATAGGATACAAACAAACAAAAAATGAAACAATGAGGTTATTATTTGCTTTCTGCATGTACAGGTGTGCTCAAAAGAAATACTGGTCATTTGTCCTTTGCACACTGTATAAATATTGAGATTAAAAAAACTTTATATTAAAATTCTTGCTGTATTTAATTCTTTTTGTCAGACTCAAAAGGATGAGCCAAACTTGAAGCTTTTTCTAAATAAAAAATCAATTTTCACTTGCTTCTAATGAAAATCTTCAATTTGTTATAGCAGTTCCCAAATTTCTATATCTGTGCCACATTATTTGAAACTGTACCTATGTGGATAATGAAGTAATTACTTTCCCCCTCATTTCAGAGCCACCATATAACCAGTAGAGGCAGAATGGAGGTATAGAAGCCAGGGGCTTTTTATAAGGATAGGCCAATCACATGATGGGGTTTAAATTCCTCTCCTTCCCACTAACATTTAAATTCAGGTGGGTGATGTTAAAGTGAAACCCACAAAGGAAAAAGAACTTATAAAAACATAGCTCAAGCAGTATTCCAGGAAGGAGATATATTTGTGCACTGATTTATATATATGATTAAATGTCATTAAAAAAAAGATACGACTTTATTTCTGTGAGAAACTTGTAGTCATTAAAGTTAACATTACAATTTCCTGAATGCCCACTCTTCTCCTGTTTAATTCTGAGCGCATCTCATTGTCCATTTGTACTGTTTGTCCCAGTTACAGATACCCATGGACAAGCTATGCTTGTCCACCTGAATGCATGTCAAACTATGGACAATAGACGTTATTCAACCATTGGGTCTTCTATTGTGGAAAGTCAAGTCAAACTTTTTTGAGTGGTTACAGATCTAGTTCTGTGATAACTTGAGGGCTCAGTGCCATCAGGACAATGTCATCTATAAACAGGGATATCTGGAGGACCTCACCATCTACAGGGACTCCTTTGACTTCGACTCTATGTTGGATCTCTTCCATAAGAGTGACACATACCTTTGGCAAATACACATGTTTTTTTGCCTCTCACCATGAGGAGCTGTTGGGGCAATTAGGGAATCCAATTGACAGAGGGCTGGAGTCTGAAAGTTGTTCAGTTATTTCAGTTGTTTCTGAATCTTTGTGACCCTATTTGGTTTTGGGGGGAGGGGACAAAGATACTGGAGTGATTTACTATTTCCTCCTTCAACTCATTTTGTAGATCGGGAAAATGAGGCAAATAGGGGTAAGTGGCTTGCCCAGGGTCACAAAACTAATAAGTGTCTGAGGCCATATTTGAACTCCAGGCCCCACACTATCACTATGTCACCTAGCTTCTCCAGGAGCCTGGAAGATCTAAGTTCCAATCCTGATTCAGTTACTTAAGTATATGACCTTAGTTAATTCCCTTAACCTCCCATAGTCTCAGTTTTCTCATCTACAAAGTGGGGATGAAAGTAGCATAAGGTTGTTGTACAGATCAAATACAAATATTTATGCAAAATATTTTGTAGACTTTAAAAGTATTGTATAAATTACAACTATTATTGTTTTATCTGGGGTTTTGAATGAGGTTATTTCTATCATATCCAAAGAATTTTGAATGATTTTGATATATAGTATTAGTGGGAGCGATGTTGTTGAGAGAAGCACTATTTTATTTTATGACTATGAGACATAGAGGGAATTAAAAAAATAGAACACAGAGGGCAAAGCAAAATCAATGAGGAGCTTTGAAGGAGAATTGTAGGAGAAAGACATCATCAGAGAAAGAAAAAGAAGTAGACTGGTCATAAGGATAAGGAATGATGGGTGGAAAGCCAAAGTGCTCTATTACAATGTCAAGAGTTAAGCAAGGAAGGCATCCAACATATTGGGTGGATCCTTTTGTTGAAATTAGGGGAGGACATGGATGAGAATTTGTGCAAGATGAGCAGGCATGGATGGGTTGTGGTCTACATTTTTAGAAAGAATATTCAAATAAATGAGTTAGCATTTCTATTTGAGTGTCTGACAGTGAGTGGCAGCAAGCATCCTGAGCTTTGAGAAGCCCTGTATATACCCTGACCTCTTTTAAAGTTTGGGACTAATACCTGGATCTGAAGTCAGTTGACTTAGGTTTATATCCCACCTCTAAAAGTTCTATGATCCAAGTCATTGAACAGGCAGGCAGATTTAGATTTGTAGTTCACCCTATAGATTATTCACTTAAGGAAGAATGAGCCCCTTTTTTAGGGGACTGTGGCACCACTTAACAATAGTACTTCTCATCATGTTTTTATAGTGTTATTTTCCTTTGAACTTGAAAGCACACACATGAGAGAAGGAGACTAGAGATCCTTTCCCCACAAATCTTCTGTTCTAACTACAAACCATGTATGTGTATGTACCTGGTTGGTTGGCTGTGTCCTTTGTTCTTGAAGAGGACCGAAGTGACAGCATCATGCTACAGTCAAGTTTCAGTGTGTTCGTGTGTCTGATCAGACCAATACGAGCTCAGAATGCTCTATCACAGTGGGGCACAAATAGTACATGTGATTTGGGGTGGATCCTCTAAATTTGTGCATCCTGTGTTTCCTTGCAGCTGTTTCAATTCTGCTTTGCTCGTGTAGCACAGCACTTTCTCTGATGTGGGCATGCCATGCTAAGTGGGCCTATCTCAATGTCTCCCATGTACCTATCATCCTATTTGGGGAGGGGAGGGAAAAGAAAGGGAGAGGGAGAGAGAGTTCCAATCCCAACTTTGCTGTTTACTCCTTGTGTGACCCTGCACATTCCACCAATATATATATTTATACATCTCATACTATGTCCCAGGCATTGACCAAAGAACTTAACCTTCCTGGCCCCCATCTATCAAATGATATAGAAGAAGTGAGGTAGAGAGAGGCCTTTACCTCACTCATGAGCATGGCTTCCATAGTTACATCGAAACAGAGTGTGAAGGCCAAAACAGTTCCCCACATAACAGCCAGAAACTCCAGAGATGTAACTTTTATAAATGCAGCCATGCATTAGCTTTAGAGGTTTCTTTATCTGAAGTTATGCCACAGGAAACTTATTGGAACTATGTCTTACTTTAAATGGGGAGATGTGTATAGTTGGACTGTTTTTGATAGCTACATTAGCCCTCTTAGGATGGAGGAGGTAGAGTGGAATTGGTGGAATGCTTTTCCAAGGAAGTATTTACATTTTAATTCTCTTAAAGGTCAGTGAGGTGAAAGAGATTTTATTTAATCAAAAGAACTTGAAGATAGTAAGAATTGAAAATGCACAGTTAACTGAGGCAATTTGATTCAGTATTTTCATTACTTGTAGCTAAAAGTGGAAATACATATTATTTATAATCCAAAATTACTTGCTGGACATCCCCCCCAAATTCTTATATTATCCCTGTTCCCCCCCCAACCCTTTAAAATTTAATTTCATGGGATGATATGAATAGACCATTAAAACTCAGGAAACAGTATGAACCCACAGTTTGAAATCAGTCTACTTGTTTTTCTACCACATTAAAACTCAAATGTCATTTGAGTTGCAAGTAAAAAAGACCCCCAAAAAACCAGCAATAATAATTTTGTCATGTAATGTTTTTCTCTGGACCTCACTTTTTGGTCATTTGTAAAATGAGAGGAATAGAACTGAGTGATTTATAAGGTCCCTTTCTACAGCCTATGATCCTATTATTATTTTTAAAGGTTTTATGCCATAATTAGTAGCTGTTTCTAATGCACCTGTAGGCATATTTTGCTAGTATAATTCCATCAGGATCTTATAATAGTGATGTGGCAGTATATTTGACTCAAAGAACATACACACTCAAGATATATGGGTTGAGTTTGTTTTGTTTTGTTTGTTTGCCCTCAGATCATGCCTCTGGTTAGTATAAAAATCCTGAACCATATTCAAATAATAATGAAGGCATTTTCTAATCATTTTATGTTTTTTGTTCAGCTTTTAAAATCAGTATTTTGTAATAATTTTATCTCAGTATTTTTTTTATTAAATATTCAATAGCTGAGTTTCCTTTAGGGGTTTTTATGTGCTTATTTTGAATGATGAATATGTTATACCTACTTTAAAACTCAATAGTTTCACTGCAGTTTTATCTTAGCAATTCAGGATTGCAAATCTTGTAGTTTTAAAATCATTTTGTCAGGGGTGGGTATGTGGTGCAGTGAATAGAGTACTCCTCCTGGAGTCAGGAGGACCTGAGTTCAAATCTGCCCTCAGACACTTAACACATACTAACTGTGTGACCTTGAGCAAGTCACTTAACCCCAATTGCCTTGCCCTTCTCCCTTCAAAAAGTCATTTTGTCAGCTTTCAATAGAAAAATGTACCTAGAATGCATCATTTGAAATTAAGTGCCTTTTTGAACAGACTTTTAGATACCTCATCTTTTCTGGGAAGAATAAAGACTTCACTAATATATTATTTGGCATACAGCAATGCAGGAGGCTTAGTAACAAATAATTTGTGCTTCCTCTTCCACAAAATCTCCAAGGAAGGATGGCTTGACATTTTTATTGTCATTGTTATTGCTGTGTATCTTTTAAAGACATAATAGGGAGAACCAATGGAAACTATGCTCAGTTTGTAGTTAGAGGATTTGATTTTAAATCCTGGCTCTGCCATTTACTACTTGTATAACCTTGGAAAAGTCACTTAACCTCTATGGGCCTCACTTTCCCCTTTTGTAAAATGAGACGACTGGACTGAATAACCTTTTAAGTCCTTTCAAGTTTTAAATCTCATCCTATGAGTGTTTGGCCTGAGGTTGTGGGAATTCCTTATCAGTTGGTGGATTTGTTTTGGCTTTATGGAGGAGGTGGTGGTGTTTGAATTGAGCTTTTAAGGATGGGCATGACTTCAACAGATGTAGAAAAGAAAAAGATAATCCAGGCAGAGGGAACAGAATGAGCAAACACAAGGAGGTGGAGAGGTAGGAAAACAGAGGAAAGATTCAAGGACAGTCAGTCAGCCATCTAGTTTCACTGACACATAGAATATACAGGGGAAAATCCCATGAGATCCCCCTCTGGGGCATACTCTCCCTACTACTGAATTTGTCCTCTCTCAGCTTCCTCTGGCTTTGAATCACCACAGGGTGTTCCTTGGGGCAGTAATGCAGCTCTGCCTCAGAAATCCAGGCTGTGGAGCACTGAAATGTTGGACTGCCCCCCTGATGTGAGTTACCTGACTCAGAGGCCCTTCCACAGGCACATCTGACTTTAGAGGGCAAAAGACCCCGTGACCTTTCTCTCTATTTCTTTATCTCTCACCATACATTATGAGTAGAGGAATCACCAGAGGCTCTTGGGAAGTGCCCGAAATTGATAAATCCCTTAGATCAGCCTCTGCAGCCAATTCCCAAGCCTCCTCTTCCACACATGGTTGGCCAGTCAGAATCAGTTGCTGTTGCTTGTCCTTTGTTTTTGAAGAGGGCTGGCGACATCTCAAGGTGATGTCTTGACTTGTGTGTGAAGTGGATTTAAGCACTTCTATTCCTTGACCTCTTGACTCTTCTGGAACCATGCTCCATGGCCCCATGTGAAGAAGTTGCCTTATCCAGACAAACTGATGGGGTCTGGACACACTTTAGATCCTTATTACATAGTTATTATTTCTCCCCTACATTTGGAAGGGTTATTAGACTTTGGTCGAAAGAGATGAAAAGTTCAGTTTCTTTTGCTTTCATATCCTTAGCTTTTTTGACTTTTTATAGTGCAGATGAGTTCAAGATCAGTTCTTTTAGGGGAGACATTAAATACCCTGAACTCTGTCAGAAATATCAAGAAAAGGATGTTCACAGAAAGCTTAGATGACTAACCTGGCATATTGATGGAACCCTTTTGTAGATTGGTTAAATACTATATAGCAAGAATAAAAAGGCTTATTTCCCAGACTTTGCAAACCCAGATCAGATCGGGTTTGTAAAGTTCACTTAGTTCCAGGAATTCTTTGGGAAATTTGAGCACTTGCCAGTTGATCTGGAAATTGGTTGGTTATTCCTGTAATTTACCTCCAAAAGGAAGTATTGTCTAGTGTTGTCGTCAAGGGATTAGAAATCTTGGGTTCTTTTTCTGTTTGTTTGATTATAAAAACAAACTCTATAGTGTAGGATTCTTACACAACTCTTTATTTAGCCTGTTTAAAAGACTGCTACCTTTATATTTGCTTTTTTTGTTGTGATACACCTTTAAGAGAATGTTGATTAAATAATTCCCTATTTTTTTTAGGCCTTTTAGATTAATTCTTGAATCAATATAGTCTTCTAAGGACCTAGGAGAAAAGGCCTATATGTTTTGGGTAGAGTATAGGGGGATGGTGATAGAATAAGAATGAGAAATTTAAGTTTTTATGGCTTCATTAAAATCTCAGCTAAAATCCCACTTCTCCAGGAAGCATTTTGTTATTTCACTTAGTTCTAATGCCTTCCCTCTTTTGATTATTTTCAATTCATTCTGTATATAGCTTATTTGTATGTAGTTTTTTTGAATGGTGTCTCATCTATTAAACTGTGAGCTTAGAGAAGGGGAGTGACTGGGTGCTGTCTTTTGCCTTCTTTACATTCCCAGCACTTAACACATTGCCTGACACATAATAGGCACTTAATAAATGTTTATTGACTTAGTGACTGGCTATATTTTATGCTCACTATTGGAGCCGTGGGAGTAGCTGACAGTATTTCTCTGGTTAAGCTCCTAGGACTAGTACATTCTGTCTTGTTATATCCCTGGTGGCTCTCCTATAATATAATATGGCTTTATATGTCATGTTGGGCATATGGTAAGAATTCTAGGAGTGCAGGTGACCTTTAAGGGAAAAAATAAATTTAGTATTTCAAAAGGATGTATTTTTAATATATCTTTACACCTTAGCATAGATGAGTTTTGTAAATTCACTAGGTCCCTAGCTGCCATTGCTAAGTACATCTTTTGGATGACTAATTGGTCCTTGAAATGCACCCCACTCTTACCAGAGGTCACGTTTAAAAAAAAATGCAAAAGTGTCAACCACATATAATACATTTATGATAATGCTCTCTTTGGACCGTGGGCCATAGTTGGGTCCATTTTGGCTTGTTAATTTAGATCATAACTCAAAAGACGAAGAAGAAGCTAAAGTTTGTTAAACTGTGACCTCCTTGAAATCAATCCTGGTTTTGTTTTCCTTTGTATATAGCATTTAGCACAGTGCCTGGCATACTGGTATATGTAGGTGCTTAATGAATGCAAATTGACTGACTAGACCATGTGATTACTAAAACCTTGAGGGCAAGAATTTTTCCAATGTATTTCTCCTGCCCGCCTCCACCCTTGCCTGTCAATAGGACTGGCACTTAGACTTCAGTAAATGGGTGTTGCATGTTCATTGATTTGAGTTGCTTCTGTCATCCACTGAGGTGAAATTTCTTGTTTTATTTCCCAGCAAAGAGCTCCAGGGAAAGTGTTGCTGGATGCAGTTTGTAACCACCTAAACCTAGTTGAAGGAGACTACTTTGGCCTCGAGTTTCCAGATCATAAAAAGATCACGGTAGGTGAAATAATATTAATCCTTCTTTCAGTTTATAGTTATCAGATCTGGGGGATAGGCATCAATCATATGTTTATAGGTGACAGAGGAATTGCTCCCGTCCTCAGGTGTCCTTCTTTTCTCCAGGTCCCATTTTCATTTCTTTTGCTTTTAACAATGAAAGGTATGACCTGAAAATCTTTTGTGTCATATATCATTAAAAAAAGTTTGAGAGGCCATGTGGGCAAAACCTACCATAGCAATCACGGTCCCATCCAGTTATGGGAAGGGAAGCAGAATGCTAACAGGGAGGTGATAGGATAAAAATGCTCATGATACACCACCCTCTAAGCATACATCCATAATAATCTCTTTTATTAGTATGGCATATGACTCTATGTATTGACTTTCCTCTGCAACACATCATCGTGTTCTTCCTTTATGATTCCCCCCCACATTTACTCTAAATTATGAAATGTTGACACTATAGAAGGGTCCCTTGTGACTATCATTTATAGCTGTATCGAGCTTTAATTTTTAGGATTTTGAATCATTTATGAAAAATTTTAATTTCATTATTAAATACAGTACTTTATTTTATCACAATGTGCATATGAAATGCTTAAAAGTCTGAAACATCAAATGTTAAACTTTAATATTCAGTCTTGACATCTCAGAACTTTCTCACATGTTTTGTGACCTGATATATAACCTAATCTAGAAGCTACACATGATTTTGCCTGTTTAAATTTGGAATTGGATAATTATTTTCAATCCTGCTTTTCCCCTCCTTTAAAACAGGAAGTCCAGGTTTTCCCTTTTGCAGAGGTGGATGGGGGGGGGGGAGAGGGGAAGGCAAGGCACTTGGAGTTAAGTGACTTGCCCAGGGTCACACAGCTAGTGTGTCAAGTGCCTGAGGCGGGATTTGAACTTAGGTCCTCCTGACTCCAGGGCTAGTGCTCTATTCACTGGACCACCTAGCTGCCCCCCCCCCATCCCCCTGGACTTAACAGGTGTTAAATATTGTGCATATTTTCAAACTTTTTCAATTTATTGATTAATTATACTAATTTCCCCCTCTTTTTCTTTTTGTCATTAAAAACAACGACAGCAACAAACAGCCCAAAGGATGACTCCCTGGAAAGAGAATGGGAAAGGATTTTTGAGGAAACTATTGTTGATATTTTTTAAAAGTCAGTAAAAGCCTATTTTTAAAATGAAACATTTCTTGGCATGGGATTTTGTGTAAATACTCAGACATGCATTATTTTGTGCTAATGCAAGACACGGACTTGTATTTTGTGGGAGAAGAGGAAGGGACTATATTGTGAACTTTGAGAATCACAATGGCAATAAAAAAAGATGAATTCAGAATCCATATTTCTTTTTGTGATCAAATTTACATTAGAGGGTTTAAATTGCTCAGTCAGTCCCAAGTGTCTTGTTATTGTGGTGACTATTTTCATTATTTCTAAGCGGGCAAGAAAATGACTGTATTCTGAACTGATTCAGTCCAGTTTATATTATTTTCATGTAACTATCTCATTGTGCTTTGTCCCTTTGCCCATGACCATAACTGAACAAACTTCACCTGCTGTTGCTTCCTACAAATACAGTTTGGTTACTGATCCATAATGGTGACTTTGTTTAAAGATCAACGCTAATTCTTTTTAAAAAATTTTATCTATTTTATTCTGACTTAAGGAATAAAACAAGCATTTCTCTATCATAGTAGAATAGGGAAAAAAAAGATGATTGCACAGGAAACTGCAAATCTAATATGTACAACTTGCTGTTACTTTTAAACATATAATAAAGTTATCACATAACTGTTTTTTTTCCTTATTTCTTCCCTCTCCTCTACCCTCGCCCTAGAAATGTCTATTTTTTCAATATTTTATATGAAATATTAACAAGGAACCTTTAATATTGGTACTATATATTTTTTCCTTTATTTGTGTCTAATGGTAGCCATCTCTAGGGTGGAAGCTAAGGGAGGAAAGAAGAAAAAAGAAAAAAAGAAATTTATATATTAACTATTGTATATTTAAACAGAATAACAAGTTGAACACAATAGCTTCACAGTTTCATGTGCAATCATCTTTTTTATTATATTATGTTATGGAGATGCTTGTTTTATAGCATAAATTTTAAAAGAAACAAATGTGAAGAAATAGAAAGTGTGAGAACCCCAGAAGTTATAACCCTTCGTTATAACTTCAGATTATCAAATTCATTTAAGACTTGTCAAGTGATAGAAACTTCAGATCACAAACCCATGCTGATTCTATAATAATAATCATCAACAACATTTGATTTGATGGAGAGGGCAAAATGAGGTGATTTTTTTTTTTAAGTTCCGTTTTATGTTGCCCAGACCTGCATTTTTCAAAACCACATGCCTAGTTGGCTCATACTGTTGTTTGTGTTTGGTGGTTTTCACAAAAATGCCAAAGACTGAATAGAGTTGTTGTTGCTGTTTAAAAACAGTTCTAAAAATGTTGCCAAGATATAGTTACTTTGTCCTGAATTTCTTACAAAATGCTTTTTTCTTTTTGGTCTGAACATGTCTGTGATTTCACTTATGTTGGGAGATTCCCATGAACAACCTCTCTTTCCAAATGCAATTCTGTAACTGTTAGGCAGCTGAGAAACTAAGGACTTGCCTAGGGTTCTTAGATGTTAAATGACTTGCCCGTTGTCACCCAGCCTCTGGTGCCATGGGTGCCATGCCTCTCCTCTTTGGCATAGATAAGTTAGAAATATAGAAATAATATGAAGTATCGGAGATTAGTGATAACATTTTATTTCCATTTTAAGACTTTGTTTCCTATGAACATCAATATAGCTAATTGAAAGAAAGTTTAATACTATCATTTTATCTTTTCTTCCCCTTTTTCTTGGGGGAGGAGATTGATGAAGGGCTGGAAAAGTATATAGTGTGTGGTAAGAACTATTTAATTTCAAAATCTTACTAATTGAGATCTAACCAATTAGTGAAGTAAAGATTACAGAATAAATGAATTAGAAGAATATTTTAAAGGAAAGTCATTTTTACTTCCAAGCATAAAAAGCAAAAACTAATCATTAATAGATTATTACTGGGCAGAGATATTTTACCAAGTTTGTTTTAATGAATAGATCAGATTAATTTATAATTATAGTAAAATCCTGTTACATTAAAAAAATCATTGTGTTTGTATCTTAACAGTTTATAATTTAGGGGTAGTTCTTTTAAATATATGTGCATATGGTCTTTTTATGCTCTCAATTTGAGAGTAAACTTAACTCAGTGTGGAGTGGGAAAATAAATTTCATCCCAGTTCACATCAAACTAGACTAGTGGCCTCTCCCAGAATTTGATATTCCACTGTCCCATCATTGCACAAGGTATTCCCCATGCCTAGAATGCCCTCTTCTCTCATATGTACCTATCAGAATCCTCATATTCCCTCAAGGCTCACCCTTCTTCCATGATTCCTTCAGTTGCTAGTGAATTCTCCTTCAATAAAGCCACAAAAGTGCCTACACAAAAGAAACAGCAAGGACCTTAGGTTATATTAGGGGAAACCTTGCAAGTCCATATTGTTTTTGGAGGGTTGTTTTTTTTTTTTAAAGCAGTCTTGTGATTCTTCTGTGTAGAGGTCTCTCAGTGAGAAGCTCCCATTACTCATGCAGATTGGAAGCTTTTCTTCAACTTAGAGTTTTGTAGAGTTACCTGGAGTATTGAGAAGTTAAGTGGCTGGCCCAGGATCACAGTAGTCTGTATAAAAGAGAATAGAATAATCTAGGTCTAGCTTACTCCAAGCTGAACTCTCTACCAACTCCACTGCCCCTTGACACATGCAATTATCTTCCTTAAATCACCCTATATTTCCTTATCTGTGAAGATGATGTATGCCTCAAGTGAAAATGTATGAGAGTATGTAATTTTTATATATTTCTAGTCCTTGGCATAGTGCTTTGTAAATATAGTACATGTTGAACAGATGTTTGTTAAATTGAATTAATGTTTGCAAAATCCAGATTGGTGGAATCCACATTAATTCATGTTGGTAAAGAGGAGACAGTGATGAATTTACTTTTTAGAAGTAAATTGAATCAATTTTCAATAATTTCCCCCTCATTTAAAACTTGTCCTTTATAATTGAAAGGTATCATACTGTAATTTTTTTTTTAATTTAAGAGACAGGAAGAGTCATGGACACTTCACAGAGCACACAACCAGGACTGATGTGTTCTGAATTGTTGCCAAAGATGAAGTGCAAATGAAAAAACGAAAAATTCCTAGTCTGCTCTGTTAGTTAGTTCTTGAGTTGAGGCTAGGTTTTGATTTTCAGGATCATTCTTAATAGTAGCAGATTAGTTTATTCTGTTCCATGAAAATAGCAGACAATGCAGGAAATCTTGTTCTGGAGAATTAAGTAGCAGACGGTCCAAAATACACTGAAAAAATATTTTGAATTTCAACAGATTTGAGCAATCCTAAAATGTTTGTAATCATTCATTAGTAGCTAATGTCTCAATCTGCTTTTCTTTTAGGTATGGCTGGATCTTTTAAAACCTATTGTGAAACAGATCAGAAGTAAGTATATTTATCTATTTAACAGTACTGGTAAATGCTGACCTAGAAGTAACTTTCTTACATAGTTAAACATAGAATCTTAGGAGGGTTGGGTTTTTTGGGGGGGGGGGAGGGGTTGGGTCTCTTTGGTTGTCTTTCATCATCCAGCATGCTATGATCTTTGAAAATTATACTGTTTTACATGTAACAAGTTGGCAATCAGAATCTGATTTTGCAAACCAAAAATATCTTTGATTAGTAACTAGCACATATCATTAAGCCAAAGAGTAATTTGGTCTGTCTCACACACACATGCACACACACCCGCATTTACCACTGGCATATTGGAGGAGAAAGTAAGGGAATTATGAAACACTTTTTAGCTCTCCTATCCTATTGACACCTCTAAATCTCACCTTTTTAAAAAGCCTATAAAATCAAGGTATAAATAGTTAAATTCATGTTTTCTTAATATGAACTGTATAAATCTATGCTGTGATTTTTTAAATTGAAGCAACTCTCTGAGAGGCCAATCTTTATACTTTCCACTGAATATGAATTTTGTGTTCAACTTTTCAGAAGTTAATTGGAGAAGCCATGAATGTAGAAAATGAAATATGCTCATTCACTCATTTAGGTAACAATTATTGGGATTGTTTAGCAATTCCCTTATTTCATATGAGCACATATGAAAAAGGAGACACATTAATCCTTGTCCTAAGGAAGTTGGCAATCTAGAAGTATTATAATGAAAACATTCAATTTTCATATGAAATAGATTTTTTAGTGTTGTAAAGGTGCCTATTTAATGAGCCCACGTAAAATTCAGGATAGCAAAATCTCCACAATATACTGTCATTTTAGAAGTGGTTTGCCCTTATTAGATGCGTTGCAGTAACCCTTTTGAGGAATATTTGCTTTCCCCCCCCTTTGTTTCAGATGCATTGATTTGACCACAGAAACAGAGGGGTCATCTTGTGGTTAGCATTAGTGTCTACCTAGCTTTAGTATTTCCTAAACATCTAAGGAAAGAGCCTCATCATGAGTTAGCTTCCATGGAAATCATTGAGGGATTTTTGAGGGAATGTTTTATTTAAAACATTGAGGGAAGTTTGAGTATCTTATCCATTGACTATATTAGATGTATGATAAAGCCACTGAGATAGGAGGGAATATTCAGTGTTCGCTTTCATAAGCCTACTGAAAAAGCTCTCCATTCAACTTTTAATGAATTTATTACTGCCACAGAATTTTACTTCTGTATTGAGAGTCTCAAGTTTTTGGACTTTTGTGAAGATGCTTTACCTTCTGTTTATTATATCTATGAATAAAATTCTATATGTGATCATAGAAAATTAGAATCTAGCGCCGTACCTCTTGTGTCAGAAGAAAACAAGACTAAATCTTTCCCATTTCTATTTCCCTTGGAAAATTCATTTGAAGATCTTATTCATTGAGATGTATTTTGATTTATGAATTAAGTTCCAACATTTAAAATCTTGGAACTGATGGTAGAATTAATTTGGTTTACACAACAAAACTCTAAACTGTGACCTGCATCCATTAGCTGTTTTATGGTGAAATCCAGAATATAAAAATGTCCTCTGTTTGCATCTTAACAGCATGCCCTTTCTAGCATGCTTGACTGAATAATAAATCTTTTTAGAGAAAATTTTAAAAATCAAGAGTTTATTTCAATTTCCATTTTATGTTCTTTCCTTTTTTATTTAAAACTGTTGTTTATTTATAGAACTGGCAATCAGTAAATAATTTCTGGGACATTTGGGAAGTTCTCTTCACTTAGAAATTAAGGCTCCATGTAAAGAATCTAAAAGTGACTTCTTTTCCATTTCCCTTAGGGCCAAAGCATGTTGTTGTTAAATTTGTGGTGAAATTCTTCCCACCTGACCATGCTCAACTTCAAGAAGAACTTACAAGGTTAGTATTTAAGTAGTATTCTCTTAGTGGCAATTGTATAGTTTTTATGGTATTTACTTGAAAGATTTGCTCTCATATTTACCCACAATTTACACATAAGAAATTTGCCCTTTTTACCTGGTCTGCTTTTTATAAAATTGGTTTTAAGTGGGTTAAATGTGATTAAACCTGGAATGTTTTGCATGTTTGCTTCTTTCTTAGACATTCTTTCATTATATCTTAGAACAATTTTAGTAATTCATTTCTGAAACCCCAGTGTAATCTCAATATTGATATAATCTTAATGTGTATTGATGAGAATCAGGGTGGGTATAGTTAATAGAGATCTTGCCCCTGGAGTCAAAAAGCCCTAAGTTAACTCTCACCTCTGATATATACGGGCTATGTGATGGTAGACAGTTCATTTACCCTCCCAGTTCTGCTGGTAACTCTGAGACCATTAAGTTGCAGAGAAAGATATAGATTATTGGTAGAACTTCTTCAGTGGGAACTCCCTATACTGATGAAAATAATGTCTGGTTTTTTAAGTGTCATTCTGCTTCAAAGCTTTAGAGTATCTGTCACTTCATCTACATGCATCCTACCCCTAGTAGTACACATCTCTTCCCATCCATCAGTGCCCTCTTATCCTGTGCTATTCTAGTATGTTATCTTTTACAGTAACCACCTAAAATACCTGTTGATAGAGTGTATGCTCTCTTCTCTGAGATAAGTGGGTGCTGTCTTGAATATCAATATTCTTAATAATTTGTTTTTCTACTTATTAACAAAGAGTAGGAACACTTGGCCTATAAATTTCTCAGAATGTGAGAGGGTGAAACTTACTGGTTAGGAGAATGTAAGCCGCTTCAGGGCCATGTTTTGTATATTTCTTTCTAATAGCACTTACATAATCAATGAATGTTTGTTGAATGAATATATAATAGTGAGGATGGTGCTTTTTAATTTTTTTCATAAGCAATTATCTTATTCACTGTTATCAGTTTAAGACTAAAGAAAGCAACCATTAATGGACCAAAATCCATGGCTTAAAACTCTTGATTTCACATCAATCCTATGGGGACTTTTTGATTTTTGGTAAAACCTCAAATGTAGATGAAAGATAGTAGGGTTTAGTGAATATTATGATGGATAATCCACTTAGGGAGACCTTGGTTCAAATCCCATCTCAGAAACTCATTAACTGTGTGAACATCAACCTATTTCTCTGAGCCTCCATTTTGTTGTTTCTAAAATTAGAAGAATAATGTCAGCAGGTGTCTTGTGATTCTTCAGTGAGACACCATATGTCAAGACCTTTGCAAAAAAAACCTATAATGTGCTATATAAATGGTAACTTTTTAAAAAATATATTATTTTGAGGGATAATTACCCTTTGAACAGGACTCGGGTCATTTTGGAGGAAAGTTTCCTACCAATCCCTACTGACAATTTAATACACTTCATTATCATTGGTGACAAACTATATCAGCTGCTATAGTCATACAAAAGGGTTAGTTAGCAAACATTTATTAGTCACTTACTGCATGCCAGGCTCTATGCTAAGTACCAAAGATACAAAGAAAGACAAAAACAGCCCATGTGTTCAAGGGGCTTACGCTCTAATGTAAATAACTCGTGTGTGTGTGTGTGTGTGTGTGTGTGTGTGTGTGTGTGTGACGTACAGAGTGGAAGGTAGGTAATGTCACAAATGAGTGAAAAAGTATTTTTTTATATGGGTTTGGTTCACCAGTTCAATGATCCTCTTTTATTTTTCATTGTGTCCCTCAGTTCAGTTTATAAGGTTTGGGAGGAAAGTTATGTTGCATCCATTATTCTGTTCTTTATGATCACTTTTGAACATTCCTTTTTTGGGGAAAGGAGAGGGGAAGAATCCAGTTCAGTCTGGAAGGCTTTTTTTTCCCCATGTTGAGTTTCTTGATTTATACAATCTTGTATACCTTACTGTCATCAAACCAAGCCTGTGCAAGTACTGCGCCAGCTTCTCTATCAGAACAGATAAACATCTGCAGTTCTACTTTCTCAGCTAAAGGTATTAAGTTTGCTCTCTTCTGGCTCTCAGTATGGCCATTAAAAAAATTTCCCATGAGAACATTCCTCTAGTACAGTGTGAAATAAAACTGATCTGAAATTTCTGATCTACTAAAATCTGATGACAGCAACCAACTGGTGTTATAAGGTAAATAACATCTGTTCAGTCTCTTGAAATTCTCTGAGAGTCAATCAGAGCTGCTGCACTGCCAGATTCCCCTATCAGCAGAATCAGACTATAATGCAATTAAGGCATAACCTACTTCCTCATTATGGAGGGTTTCACGATGCTCTTAGTGTCACAGGTATGGGCTGTGTAAGACAACTCAGGAGGCACTGGAGTTGAGCTGAATATGAGCTCTTCTCATTTTCCTTTAATCCTCTGGTCATCCAAGAATTGTTTCTTGTTTACCTTTTATACAGACAGATGATGGAGTGGGGTCAACTTTTCTATTGAACAAGAAGTAAAATTCTTTCATATTTATTAAATAGCACATTCCATATACTTGAAAACCTGCGGTTCCTTTGTATCTCGAAGGGAAAACAGGAAAAATACATATATACCACTTTTTTTTCTTTTAGAAGCTCATTTTTTCCCTCATTGTGGAACCCTGAGTCATTTATTCTGTGTTGACCAGTCTTGGCATATTTCTATGTGCAAAGTATCTTTTCTTTCTGTCACAGGGAGCATATTTTCCCTAAAAACAGTCACTGATCCCCTCTCCAGCTGGCTATGAATTTCCTTGTGAATGGGATGGATACTATTTGAAGTGACTGCTGCAGCTTGCTGACAGATTGAAGCATCAAGTGTTTGCTGTTGTTTCTTCAGACTAGCAGAGGAGTTAGGAATTTCTTCTGTGAAATACATATACCAAAAAAAATGGGACAGAAATTAGATAAGGATTCCCAAGCAAAGCTAATTAAAATAGAAATTTAAAAAAGGAAAGCAACAAAATCAGTGTTACTACAACTGTTAGATTGCCTCTTTCCTATCAAATTAAGAAGAAAAGGCAATTCTGAGCTATTATCACCAACCAAACCTGCCATTTAAAGTTGAATTCTTCTGGAAATGCATATTATCATTGTGTTTTCAGGGTAATTTTGACAAGTTTCTGAATGTGATATTGTACAAACCAACATGATTAACTGTGTCAGAATCAGTCCCAAGCACTAGGAGTATGACTGGGAGATAGTCTCTAGCCTCAAGGAAATTTATGTTCTCTTTAGGGATGTAGGGTGGGACACAGCCAATGTTCACAGATAGGTGAGTATAGGATATATTCAAAATAAATATAAAATGGTGGAGAAGGGGGTACAGATCAACAGCTGGGTGGATAAGGAAAGGAAAATCTTCATCTAAAGTCTTGAGGATTTTGTTTCTTCTTTGGTGTCAGAAGGCATTCAAGTTATGTGGAAAATAATAGTGATCCCTTTGAGGAGCCTTTAGAACCATTGGTTTCATTAAGAAGAATATTTAAACCTGCAATCAAAGTTCTGGGAAGAGATTGAGATCAGAGCAGGAGAGATACCTGCCAGTGCCCCAGGCAGCCTACAACAGCTCCTTGGTATTCCTCATCTTAGTCCTCCCATTGCCAAACTGGCCAGAATGCTTCACCTGTGGTAGAGCATTCCAGGTTCCTGTTGGTCTGATCAGCCATAGTTAGATATGCTGTAACTTGACTAAGATAGTGATGTCACTTTGGTCCTCTGAGAATGAAGGACAACAACCAACCAACCATTTATACCCAGACCCTACAGACATCCAGGTCTCAATACCATCTGACTTAAAACCCTATGGAGAAGAGAACTTTGGAGTTTTTATGTATATTTGTGGAGAACATTACAGAACTTTTAAAACCGAGAATAGTAATTACTATTTTATATTGGACAAGAATCTTATACTGTGATACACCAAACAAGAAGAGTCACCAGAAAGTTGGGCTGGGGAAGAGGATGGAGAAAGAATGGAAATTGCTTTCTTTAGTCTTGAGAAAGTTACCTGGCCCTCTAAAAAGGTATACTTTCAAACCCAGATAGCACTTAAGCCTACATAATGACTGCTTCCAAATATCAGCAAAGCCTGTGATTCTCCCCATGAATTTTTTCCTGATCACTTATTTGTAAAAACATAAGGAGTATGTTTTTGGAATAGTAAATGCTATATAGTATTGGAAATTTTAGTACAATAAAATCCTCTGCGTTTTATTTGAAAAATAATTGACTAAGTGTGAATTTCAACATATCAAAAAGGTGTCTTTTTTTAATGAGGTAATCATTATCTAAAAAGTGATTATGCCATATTGTATACTTCTTCCTTCCCCTTTGTATTTCTGAACTTCTGTACTACTGAGTTTACTTTATTCATATCCTATTTTTTCTCTTGCTTCTTTCTTTCCTTTCTTAATAGAACCTTGGGCAGAGGCTATATGTGTATGTCTGTATAAAATATTGGTGCTAGGGGAAATTTTAATAGCTTCCCGTGAGTCTTAAATTTTGAGCTCAAAGGTCTCATGGGACATATTTAAATAATGGGCGTTAGAAGACATTATTTCAAGTTTTTATCTGACATTATTGAAGAGACAAATCATGAAGAAGAGGCCTACAGGCAGCAGCTGCTGATCAGCCACCAATGATGGCTAGATGGGCATAAGAGCCCTGAAAGTGACAGCATGGTCCTCCATACCATCATCTGAGGAAGCATCTCCTGTGAAGGTAGCTGCCAAACAGCTGCCAGCCACAGGGCAGGCCAGCCAGTCTAGTTGAAGCAATAGGACCCTCTGAGTGAGAGACAGGGGCCTTGCCCCCAAAGCCCTGAAAATTGTCAAGTCATTCAACATCAGAAATTGATATGATTTTATCAATAGAAATTGCATTGGAGGAGAGACATTGAACTGCTAAGACCTCAGAACCTTTCCATCTGATTTGAGCTGAAAGCTTCCATACATGCAGTCTCCCCATTAGAATGTGAGCTCTTTGAGAGCAGACTGTCAGACTATTCTATTTGTATACGCAGTGCTTAGAACAGTGCTTTGCACATAGCAAATACTTAATAAAATGCTTATTTATTCCTCCCTCTCTTCCTTCCTCCTTTGTGCCTTCATGTCTTCCTTTTTTTCTTTCTTTCCTTCCTTCCTTTCTTTTTTCTTTCTTTCCTTCCTTACTTCCTTTTTTCCTCCCTTCCTTCCTTCCTAGTTATAATTTCTATTATCCATTTTCTAAACCATATGGGGAATAATCCTATAGAAGGTGACTATACTGCTTAGGACTATAACTTTTAAAATCTAACACAACTATTTCTCATTTTGAAAAAAAATCATTATGTGTGCTAACCAATATATTTTTTCCTCAAGAAAACATGGGGCGGTACTGGATCTGACATTTGCCAGTTATGTGAATTTTGCAAGTTATTTCACTTCTTGGAGTCTCTGTTTCCTGATCTTTAAAATAATATTTGTACAAGGTTATCAGGATCAAATGAGATAAAGTATACTTCTGTATCATGACTCTGGAACTGGAAGGGACTTCAGAGGCCATCTAATCCAACTTTTCATTTTATAGATAGGAAAACTGAGATCTAAGGAGATTAAATGGCTTTCCTAAGGTCACACAGGTAGTAAATGTTAGAGGAAGGATCACAAAGAGGCATATAAGTAAAAGCTATTGTTTTTATTTTTAAGTGAGATAGGTATTTATGTTGTCATTGCTCATATGTAGAATCTAATTATAATGAATATCAAGTCTAAATTATTCTTTGTTTGGGGTTTGGCCTTTAAGCCTGAGGATTTTTTCAGTTTTTCCTTGGTTTCTAACTGTGCGGGGGACTTGTTGCCAAGGGAGAGTCTAATCTTAGTGTCTCTTTTCCTGGGCTTGGTTGATTGCTGTGTTCTCTTCTGTTTTTGCAGGTACCTGTTTGCTCTGCAGGTGAAGCAGGACCTGGCTCAGGGCAGGTTAACATGTAATGAAACCAGTGCTGCACTCTTGATCTCACACATTGTACAATGTAAGTCTTATTCTTTTTCCTTTAAAAAAATCAAATAGGGAGTGACCCAGGAGTTAGGTACATAAGTTGTCATGCTCTTCCTAAAACTGTCTCCACAGGGATGAGAGAGAGAGAGAAAGAAAGAAAGAGGCAAGGTCTCTATGATCACTGCAAATGAATAAAATGAAATATTAAAATATCAAATCTCTGTTCTGATGTTTTTTTGATTTCTGTGGACTGTGCCCCATAATTGTCTGGAAAATATCTGAAAAAATGACAAATAGCTTGTGTTTTTTGACTGGGTCCTTGTTTTAGTATTGATATTAGTTATTTATCAGATCCACTATTAAAGTAAAGACTGCCACTAATTAATCCCCTTGTTTTATGTTGCCTAGAGTAAAACAGGACACTTAGAGTGACTGGTTGAAACTCAGTGATTTCTGAAGCAGGGAATTTTAACTTGTCTTTGTCTAGAAATATTAGAAATGAAATTATGGCCATTCTCATTCAAATCTACTGAATCTATCAGAGCTATTTGTAATCAGAAAACTTTAAATAATAAGTATTTGAGGTGGAATATGTGCCTTATGTTTTTGGGAAGGTCACTTTATGAAAATCAAATGGGAAGCATTGAGCTATGCCAAAAGAAGATCAAAGTTGTCTCATTATTTTTAATTACCTTTGTATAAAATGTAGTACTCTGTTCAGTACTGCCAAATCTAAATTACTTGCCCAGTTAAGAAACTTGTCTTGGTTCTACAGAGTAACATCTTTGTCAATTGTGGGAAAAAAACATTGTTTTTTATCCAATAAGGTGATATTTGAAAGAACTTCCCTTCTTAATCTTGTCTTTAGGCAGTTACTGACACATCTGTTCATTTAAATTGTCTTCTATTTTCTGTCAATCAGTTAATATTTATTTGGCACCAATTCTAGTGTGGATTCCAGGTACTTTCTCTTTTTTGTTTAGAGCAGTCATGAAAACAAACACGACCACCTCAGGGACTTATTGTGTTACTATGGTTTAAGATTTGGTAACATTTTGTGTTTCAGAAGTAAGTTTATTCCGCCTTTTATGTGCCAGTCACACACACATACATACATAGTAAGAGATGGAATGTTTTAGTGCAAAGTGTATTCCCCTCCCTCTGTTTTGGCATTTCCTCAGCTCGAATGATTTATTACGCTTCCTACATAATGTGAAGTTTGAAAATATGACTTGCTTATCCAAGTAGTAACTTCATGAAAAATTACTGAAGCATCTTTTTTTTTCTTTTTGGATGAGAAGAAAGGTTGCAGTGGTGGGATAGGGAAGGGAGAAGAATATTACCCACATTCTACTTGGATTTCATACTCTTTTTTTTCCCTCTGAAAGTTCTAAATTGTTGTTCCAGTACTCTAGAAAGTGTTCCATGCCTTTCATTCATCTGAGAAATAACTACCTAAATTTTTTTTCATTGTCTTCACACAGAATTCCTAAGTACCATTTTAATGCAATGAAACTCACTTGTATGTATAAAAACTGAGAATTCACAGTGCTCCAGAGAACCTTTTTTTTTCTTTTTCCCCTCTATTTATCTTCCGAGGATCCAATATGGTACTAAAAATCTTTTACAAATCTTGAATTCTTTAAGGGAAATGACATTTTGGAGTTTAGAGGCTCTTCTGTTTCATTTACCATATGGTCATTAGAAATATATATTTTCTATCCTTTTATTGTTATTGAGAATCTAATGCCTAAATGTAATATAAGGCAGCATGCTTTGTAATTCAAAAATACTGAATCATTTAAAGGGAAAAATCCTCAATGAAAATTTATCTGGTTGGTTTAAATTGTTAGAGACTCCGTTCATTGTTGCTAAAATGGAGGGTGCCTACAAATGCATGGCAGAGTGCCATAAGGATATGAAGCTCATCCTGAGCTGAAACTGGCCAAAAGAAAAAGCTAATAAAAATTAAAAAAAAAAACCACTATGTTTGTACAAAGAAGAGAATCGGAGGGAGAACTGGACTGATATTCCTGGTATGTGAAATGATCATAACCATTGATTTGGAGAAGAAAGAGCTGTTCAATGATTATTTTCCTACTCTTTACTCTGCCAAAGAAAATGACCTTTGGATTAGAAAGGAAGAACCAAAATGACCATCAAGGATAAGTGGAGAGGTAACAAGAGAGCACTTATTGAACTTGGTGAATTCAATTGACCAGGCTCCAAAGAACTGCCAGAGGGGACTGCTACTACATCGATATTCCTGGAATATAGAGATAAATATGCCATGCTCTCACTCAAACAAAAATCTTCATCCTGGATTTTAAAGCTTTCCATAATCTAGGTCCTATCTATTTTTCCAGTTTTATTTCATATTAAACAGCTTCACACACTCTCCAGTTCAGACAAATTGACCTGCTAACTGTTCCCCATATATATGATGCCCCCCATTCCTTTCTATAAATGTTCTCCATGTCTGGAATCCAATTCCTCCTCACTTAATCTCTGGCCTCTTCCAAAGTACAGCTGAGGTGCAATCTCCTACATAAGACTTTTCTCCTTCTCCTTCCCCTCCTCCTCCTCCTCCTCCTCCTTCTTCTCCTCCTCCTCCCCTTCCTCCTCCTCCCCTTCCTCCTCCTCCCCTTCCTCCTCCTCCCCTTCCTCCTCCTCCCCCTTCCCTTCCTCCTCCTCTTCCTCCTCCTTCTCCTCCTCCTTCTCCTCCTCCTCCTTCCAGTTGTAACCTTGCTCAAGGTTACACGGCCAGTTTTTTTGTGTAAGTGTTAAGTATATAAGGCCAGAACCAATCCTGGGTCCTCTGGACACCAGCCAGCACTCTTACTGTGCCACCTAACTGGCCCAGGACTTTTCTTCTTTACCCCCAGTTATTGACACTCTCTATATCTTATAATTTTAGTCCTCTGTATGTATTTTATATGTAGGTGTACTTGTATACACATTTTTATCCCATCTCTACCCACCCCCCCCTCCCAGCAGGGGGGAAGTAACTTTTGTGTGTTTTCCCCTTTTGCATCCCCAGTGCTTCACCCAGTGTCATGCTCACTTAATGAATGTTTGCTGAATTGAATTGAGTTGCTGAGCCAACATCTCTGATAGTTAAAAGATTGTAAAGAAAAGTGAGTTCTAGCAGGACTGGAAGAGGCAAATGCTCCAGTTTTCAGAAAGGGAATAATAGTAAGAGTTGCTAACACTTATGTAGTATTTGAAGAAGAGGCCGTTGAGTTAACTTTTAAATCTTGGCAAAATTCTAGAATATATCATTAGAGAAAGCAATGATCACTAAGAGGCAACATGCTTTCATCAAGAACAGGTTCATTTACCGTCAGTTTCCTTTCATTTTTTAGCAGGAATACTAGACTTGTAGGTTGGGGGATGTCATAGCTACAGTTTACTTAGGTCACATGAAAGCTTGGGACAAAGTTTCTCCATGCTATTCTTTAGAAAAGATGAAGCATTGTTGGCCATAACATCAGACTATTCATTAATGCTTTAATGTCAGCATGGATCGGAGTGATCCAGGGATCTGTGACGGTTGATGTTTTTATCTGTATGCTGATTCAGATCTTTATCAATGACTTCAATAGAGCATAGATGGATGTTTACAAAACTTGCAAATAACAAGAAACTGGAACAAATAACAAACACATAGACAGATTTAGGATCTAAAACGTTTTGACAAACTAGAACATCAGACTGGATTTAATAAGATAAAATTCACTAAAAATAAATGCCTATGGGCATTATTTCCAACTGCATGTCCCATAGGTACCTCAGTTCAACCCAGATCTTGCTGTTAGACTAAAGAAAAATCAACTTCATAAAAAGAATGGGGCAAGCATAGTTAGATGTGGGAAAGATCTGGAAGTTTTAATAGACTGTAGATTGAGACAACAGAACTATGATAGCTAAAATTACTAGGATTTATTGCACTGTGTAACCTATATCAAATTGCTTGCCATCTGGGGGGGGGGCGAAATTTGTAACTCAAAATCTTTCCCAAAATGGATGTTGCAAGTTGTCTTTACATGTAATAAACTACTGTTTTTTTTTTAAAGAAACCAGAATCCAAAAAAAAATAAAATTATTAATATAATTTTGGGTAGCTCTGAGAAAGACAGTGTCCGTGATAATCTTCTTGTACTCTGCTATTGAGTATTGTGTTCAGTTCTGAGAGAATAGTTCCTTTTATTAAAGCACATGTTATCAACTGAGCAGGTGAGTGTCTAGAAGAGGATGGTGAAGGGCCTTAAAATTTGTTGAAGGAATAAGGACTTTTCTTTTTTGCTTTTTTGGAGGGGGGAAGGTAGGGCAGTTGGGGTTACGTGACTTGCCCAAGGTCACACAGCTAGTTTGTGTGTGAGCATGTGTTGAGTGTCGGAGGCTGCATTTGAACTCAGGTCCTCCTGACTCCGGGGCTGGTGCTCTATTCACTGCACCACCTAGCTGCCACTGAATAAGTACTTTTTTAACATGGAGACAAGAAGTCTTTGGGTATTGGTGAGGGGGAAGATAGCTGTCTTTGAGCATTTGAAGAATTGTAACTTAGAAGAGGGATTAAAACTTCCCTTTGACCCACAAGGACATAAGTAAAAAATATGGATGGGAGTTACAGAAAGGTAAATTTAGATTAAATGTTAGAGAAAATATCCCATTAGAAAGCTATCTGAAAGTAGAATGATTGCTTTGGTGAACAGTGGGTTTCTATCATTGGTTGGATAGGTGGTTGTAATGTAAGGGGATTTGAAGATCTTCCCTTCCCCTTACTAGGCCTAGAGAATTTAAAGATCTTGCCTGGCCCTTGATGGGCTTCACTTGGATCCCAACAAAAGAAACTTGCTTAGGGGAGGTTTATTTTTCAGGAGGCCCAGACCTTTTGTTACTTTGTAGTTAGGCCACGAAGATTGTGATGTACTCTGACCCTGAAGAAGGCTATATAAATTCTGAGGTGAAGTTTTGCTTTGGGGCTCACTTATGGTAAGAGCTATGTGATTTGTCCAAATGAGACTGTGTAGGTGTTGAGCCCCCCGGCTTTGAAAACCCAGATGTTGGTGCTTCTCTCTCTGGTAACTAACTTTGTATGCATGTAATGGTGAGACAATTAGAAGTCCTGTCTGTTGGTCTGTTGAATTGTGTTATTTTCTTTGTCTGTATTTTTCTCTGCTTGTAATTTTTGTCTGTATTTTCTAAAGTTCAGGCTGCTGACTTTTTCCTCTGAACTGAATTTATGTATGTATATACACACATATGTATGCATATATACATACACACATGCATGCATACACGCATACACATATACACATACACATGAAAAGCAGATCAAAAAACCTGTGCTAGCAACCATCCTGGATACGCTAGGGTGCTTGCTGATATAGTGGTAGATAGAATTCTTTTATGGGTATGCATCAGACTAAGGTAATTTCTGTTGTCTAATCCAAATCAGATTCTATAAATTATAACTTTGTTTTATTTTTCAAATTCTATTTTAAGACTGGTCATTAAAATCTGAATAATTAGCATTGGAGATTATTTCAAAGTTTTGTCTCTTAATCCTCCCTAGAGACAATTCCAAACCTTCTCTCTTCTAACTTGCCTCACCCTCTCACCTCCATTCAGGCTTTACTAATAAAATAGAAGTCATTTGCCACAAACTCCCCCTTGTCTGCATCTCAAACTTCCTTGGCATCTTTCTTCATCTTCTTTATTCTTTCATGCAGAGGTGGTCTTCCTCTTAAAGGCAGAACCCTCTTATTTATGTATTTGATCATATCTCCTTCTATCACTTATTGGCATATCACCCTTGAATCATCTCTTTCCTTTCCCTAATCTTCATAATTTTCATTTCTATTGGTTTCGTTCTGGCTGTATACAGATACCCGGTTCTCCATGTCCTTCAAAAATCCATACCAGACCTAATTCCCCATACCAAACTAGCATCCTATAGTTCTCTTTCCTTTCACAGCCAAACTCATGGTAAAAACTGTCTACAGTCTTTGCCTTAATATCTTCTCTACTCAGTCATTCATTTTTTTTTTTTTTTGTAGCTTGGCTTCTGACCTCATATCTCAACTGAAACTAATCTCTTCTAAGTTATCAGTGATCTCTTAATTGTAAAATCCAATGACCCTTTCTTACCTTTGGCCTCTCTGCACTATTTGACCTTTTCTCCTGGGATTTTGTGATCTTCGTTCTCCTACCTCTCTGACTGCAGCTTTTCCTTCTCCTTTGATGGGTCATCCTCTATGTCCTGCCTCCTATCTATGGGCATCCCTTAATGTTCTTTCCCAAGCATTTTTCTTCCCTCACTTCCTTCCTTCTTCTCTTTCTTTACTTTCCTTTTCTTCCTTCCTTCCCTTCCTCTCTACTTCTCTTTCTGTCTATCTCTGTCTATCTAGCTGTCTGTCTGTCTGTCTATCTATCTATCTATCTATCTATCTATCTATCTATCTATCTATCTATCTATCGTCTATCTATCTGTTCTCTTTCTTGGTGAGATCACTCTGAAAGACAGTAAGTATATTTAATCAATTCCCATAGTCAAATTATCATCTCCTTGCTTTACTAGAGTCATATATCCAATTCTGGTCTCTCTGCTGAGCTCCATTCTCACATTGCCCATTCCTTATTGGACATTTCTAATCGTACGTCATATAGGCATTTCAAATCCATTGCCTCCAAAATAGAATTTACTATTTTCCCCCAAATCCTATCTCTCTTCCAAACTTACCTATTTCTGCCAAGAGTAATCATCATCCTTCCAGTCTCCCACATTTGCAGATGTGAAGTCCTTCTCAGCTGTTCATTTTCCCTCATCTCAGTTTATCAAATAAATTGCCAAGTCTTGCCAATTCTTCTTGTAGAGCATCTCTCATGTTTATGTCCTCACTATTCACATGTCCACTACCTTAAGTTTCATTACAAAGGCTGTATAATTATTTCCCACTGGTATTCTGTCCTACCTATTCATCCTACAGAGGTATTTTTTTAATCAAAAATATTTTTTGAAGTAGTGTTCTTAAAGCACAGATCTGAGCATGTTACTCCCTTGCTCAATAAACTTTCCTGGCTCCCTATTGCCTGTAGGGCAAAATTCAATCTTCTCTGTTTGACATGTAGCATTTCTTATAATATAACTTCAGTTTACCTTTCTAGACTTATTATGCCATACTTGCTTTTACACACTCTCTCATTTAGTCAGACTGGCCTGTTTTCTGTCCTTCACATATAACAATCCTTTACCTTTATTTACCTTTGCACAAGCAAAAATGTCCGACAGACACTCCCTCCTTACTGCACTTTTAGAATCTGCTCTCCACATCTACTGATGTCTCTACCCTGTTCTATCCAAATTGATCTTATACTCTGTGTATGCTTGACATCTTCTTATATGTATACACATTGTTTTCTCTGATAGAATATGAAGTATTGGGAGCAGGAGCTATTTATTTTTTTACCTATCCCCAGCACTAAGTACAATAGCAAGTTATTAATGAATATTTTTTGATTAATAGATACATGTGACTGAAATCTCAATATTTTTTCCTCTTCTCGCTACCATATACTAAAATCGTTGTCTAGACTAGACTCATTACTGAGCTACTTCTGAACTTGGAATTAAAAAGTTCAAAGTTCAGATCCTACCTGTGACACTTAATAGTTATGTCTGTGGAACAAAGTAAACCTCTGTTTCCTTTTCTATAAAGTGGGGACAAAAATATCCATGGTACTTATCTTCCAGGATTGTTGTGAGACTCAAATGAGCTAAAATATGTGAAGTGCTTTGCAGAGCTTTAAAACACTATGCATTAGGGGTGGCTAAGTGGTACAGTAAGTAGAGCACCGGCCCTAAAGTCAGGAGGATCTGAGTTCAAATCCGGCCTCAGGCCCTTAACACTTACTAACCATGTGACCTTGGGCAAGTCACTTAACCCCAGTTGCCCTCCAAAAAGAAAAAAACACTATACATTTTAGTTATTGTTATCATTATTATGTTTTTATGTGTTCTTTACTGAAGAGATCACAGTTAATTATTTTTCCTAGAGTATCAACGTTTCCTACCTTTGTATGGTTGTAATATCTTTTCTGTAATATTTATCTATTTTTTAATATTTAGTGTCTGAATTTAAGTGTGATTTTTATAATCTGTTAAATACAGTTTTTTGCTAATAAAAGGAAAAGATAATGATGTAAATAATTAAATAGTAGTAAGCTCTGAGGTTTAGTGGATAAGTTAGTTTCTGCCTGTTATATTCATATTAACCTTTGTGTTATCTGGTACAAAATTATTGTCTAAAAGTATCCTTCTGAAAATATCTCATTTAGCAAAACCTGATTTTATAAAGCCCTATGGCAACAAAAAAAATGGAACTTTGTTGTCTATGTAAAACAAGAAAAATTGTGTGGCATACTATGTATTATAAGTAAAAAGTTTTGGACATTTCAGTAGAAGAGACTTTCTGTTGTTTATGCAGGAAAGCTAGGTGACAAAGTCCTAAAGACTCATATTACTGAATTCAGATCTGGCCAAGACACTAGCAGTGTGACTCTGGTCAAGTCACTTAACCTTGTTTGCCTTAGTTTCTTCATTTGTAAAATGAGCTGGAGAAGGAAGTAACAAACCACTTCAATATCTTTGTCAAGAAAACCCCAAAATGGGTCTGGAAGAGTTGTACATAATTCAAATGACTAAACAACAAATTGTCTATATATGCATAGAAAATGCAGCATGTAATTCAGGTTAGAAAATATGTCATTTTCTGAACTTTGTATTCTAGAGCTTAGTGTACTTCTTGATATATGGTGGGTGCTTTCATTAAATGTTTGTTGATCAAAAAAGACAAATTTCTGAGTAAAATTCAGAGAGAGAAAACTGAGATAAGAAAGTGAGTTTAGTAGTCAGTAAAATGCTGAAGGCTCTTTTAGGTGGTATATGAAGGACAAATGTTCCAGAGGGGGATGAGAATTACAAAGGGATATTCATCCTGTTGAGACAAGAAAATAATTGGGATTCTTTGTTGTATGACTGCTCAGTTTTAGAACAATTTAGACAGTCCTTGAAAATTAAATTCTTGATAGAAATTCATTGGAAACCTGTGATGAGCTGCATTCTCTCTTGAGCTCTCCTCTTAGCAGAAGGAAAATACAGTGACAGGGAGGCAAAGGCACTATGCAGCTAAGGCCACCAACTTAGGATGAAAGATTTGATCTGGTCTTTATTTTATTTCCATACTTTTTCTGTGATAGAGATTTTAACAGGGCTTTGGTTTCCCAGATGGCAGCTTTAGTCCATTTAAGGGAAGAGCTGTCCAAGAAATCAAGACACACATCTTGAAATCAGGAAATTGGATGATGTCATTGACCTCTCTATCTCAAAAGAAGGAAGGAGATGAATGCAGAAAATTATGCTGCTCTTGGTGTGTCGGTAGCCGCTATCCTGTGTAAACCAAGCAAGCATTGAGAGGGGGGATAGCTGGCTTGGTGGCAGCAGCAGCATTTATGCTGTATTTTGTGTGATTACAAGAGGTAGATGTCCCCAAAAGTGATGTCCACTCTAGTCTGACAAGGCCCACAAGATAGGTTACATAGCAACAAGTGACTTACATGTAATCCTCAGAAGTATGGACAAATGGGCTTCATTCTATAATTCAGTTTCTTTTTAAGTCTTTCTGAAGACCATGATACAGAAAGAAAGTGGCACACAAGCTCAAGTTCTAACCTGTGACAGTTATGTCTTTAAAATAGTACAGTTTTAATTGCCATATGATAGCAACGTTAAGGTTATGTCATGGTAAAGCAAAAGGATAAAACAGCTCCTTGTATTAGAAGGCTAATTTGAGGAACTACTGTTTTGACCGGCAATTTTTGTCTTGGAAGTCAAAGAATACCAATCTATGGTTTTAGAAATTATCATTCAAAAAGTACCTCCTTTTCTTTACCCATTTATTACCATATAAACTCCTCTTCATAGTATTTAGAGTTTCAGAGCCAGAATAAGCCTTAGAGATCACCTAGTAAATAACCTCATTTTACAGATGAGGAAATTTAAAATGTCTCAGTTTTCTCTGTAATTGAATTACTATTAGAAGCTCACTGAAAAATGCAGTATGTAAATTATGGAATTTCCCATGGGATTTATAAGATTCCATAGGTGGTGGCTGAGATGCAGCTAACGAATTTCCAAGAATGTAGGGGAATAGAATTATTTGGTGATGTGTCTAGGAGGGAGATTACACAACCAAGCAATGGGACTGCTGAAAGAGATACCATCTTTTAAAATTGGTTTTTTAACCAGCAGCTAGTTACTGGAATATATGTATTAAAGATACATGTACATATGTAATTTAATTGTAAGCTATGTGTATGTACATATGCTTATATATGTATATACACAATATGCATTTATATATGTATATATACATATGTGTATATACATATTTATGTTAGAAAATTTAATGGGGTGGCTAGGTGCTGTAGTGAATAGAGCACTGTCCCTGGAGTCAGGAGGACCTGAGTTTAAATCCAGCCTCAGACACTTAACACTAAACTAGCCATGTGACTTTGGGCAAGTCACTTAACCCCAATTGCCCTTCAAAAAGCAAAAGAAAAAAGTGAAAAAAAATTTAATGGAAAAATTCTTAGATTTTTCAAAATCACTTTAGATTCCAGCAGGTAATTAAATCAGTCTCCATCATTTCTAAGACATGAGGGAATGAAAGAAAGAACTTTGTCCTACACGATCTGTGGAAGCCTCCTCATGGATCAGTCTTCTGTCACTCCCTTTTTTTTTTCAATGTGTACCCCAGAAAAAACAGCCACACTTAAGTTGCATTGTAAGGCAGCTATGTTTTTGACAATTCAGAACCAGTCAAATGACAGCTAAATGTGACCTTTGTTTTTTCTTTATTATTTTTTAGCTGAGATTGGGGATTTTGATGAAACAGTCGATCGGGAGCACTTAGCAAAGAACAAGTACATACCTCAGCAAGATGCGCTAGAAGACAAAATCGTGGAATTTCACCACAACCACATGTAAGTCTCACTGCTTTTGCTTATATTTTCCTGTAATTTATTTCTTTATTATTATTATCATTATTTACTTTTTTGGAGGGCAATTGTGGTTAATTGCCCGAGGTCACATGGCTGGTGTTTTGTGTTGTGTCTGAGGCAGGATTTGAACTCAGATCCTCCTGACTCCAGGGCCAGTGCTCTATTCACTGTGCCACCTAGCCACCACCAATTTATTTCTTTATCATACAGTTGTAAGGCAAGAAGGGAACTAGGGAGGTCCATTCCTCACTGTCCCTATCTTCAGGAATTAACACTTCTAAAATGTTCCTAATGGTTTTCTGGAGGTTTTTGTTTAAAAAAAAAAAAAACAATTATACAATTTAAGCCATATTACAATTGGTAATGGTTTTATGCTTCAAAACTTCATCTTCACATTTAACTGACTTTTAATTTCAGATGAAACCTTTTTTCCCCCTTTGTCCCTTCATTCTCAACATGTGGTCTCATCTACTTTATTGAGATATGAAGATATATATCTGACATAAAGAAAAGGGATTGAGGAAGGGAGACACCTTTATATAGTTCCTACTATGTGCTAGGCACTGTTAAGTGCTTTACAAATATAGATCCCTTTGCTCCATTTCTCTACAGCTTAGAACTTGCATTATCTCTTATCTTATACCACTGTACTCAACTCAGCAGAAGATATGTCACTCCTTGTCAAAGGCTAACCTGCTCTACCTCTAATTTAGATCCCAGTCTTTTCTCCATTTTGATCAATTAATCTTTACCTGTCTTTTGTTATATCCCCTGTTTTTCTGTCTCCACTAATTCTCCTCTCTCATATAAATATTCTTATGTCTTCTCTATGCTAAAAAAAACCCATGAAGTTTTTTTAAAAAAAAAAAACCTCTTTTCTTTTATCTTATTAACCTTTTAAGCTATCATTCTATCACTTTCTTTTCTATCACTACCAAACTTCTAGAAAAAACAGTAGACACATGCTTCTTCCATTCCCTCTCCAACCCATTGTAATTTGGTCTCCACTTTGATCCTCACTGCCAGAAATAGTCTTTCTGCCCTACAGATTCTTGGTGTGTGACTTTATCCTTAGACACAGACATCATCAGTGCCATAATAAAAGTTATTCTGGCTTAGTAAGACCTGCTTACTCAATAGACTCAAGTAAGATAACTTGATTTTGCAGTTACTTCCTTGTTCTATTATTATAATATTTTGGGCAGGCAGCAATTCATTGTTGATTTATTAATGCGAAATTAATATTGGTTTATTATTACCATTCATACTATATTAGTTGTTAAGCTATCGCCCATCATGTTTCTAAAGAAAAGGGTTATAAGAGTTGGTGATTGATGAGATGTGAGGGGCAAGAAAGAATGAGATTTGGATGGCTGAAAGAATGTCTTAATGAAAAAAATTGATAGAGGTCAGGAGAGCAGGTTTTAAAGAGAAGGACATGATGTCTTTAGCTTTTGACACTTTGAGTATTAGAAGACAGGGTGCATTCCTATGGAAACACCCAGAAGGCAGTTAGAAATGTAGAGAAGGAATTGAACAGAGAAATCGATTTGGTACTAGATGCGTAGTTTTACAAAATTGTGTATATAAAGATGTTAAATGAACCTTTGGAAGTGGTTGAAGTTACATAGAAATTGTAAAGAAAAATAAGAGGTCAAGAAGACAGCTATAGAGAATGTCTACATATAGAGGGCTGAAAGGAGAATATTCTAGCATAATAAATTTAACACTGGGAAAGAACTATTCCAAATCCTTCATTTTACAGATGAAAATATTGAGACCAGAGAGTTTAAATGACATTGTCAAGGTTATATAGGTAGTAAGTGATGAAGCCAAGATTTGAGCTCAGGTACTCTGACTCCATGTATACCAACATGCAGAGTGTGACAGAGAAGGGGCAGTCATAGAGAAACCAGAAGAGTGAAATAACATGGAAGTCAGCGGAAAAGAGAATTTCAAGATATGTGGACTAATCAACAGTGTGAGCTAGTTGGGAACAAAGGGCCTCAGTGATTAAGATGTTCTTGGGTGAAGTCAAGGAGGAAGTCAAATTCCAAGGACTCAAGGAATGAAAAGATGGCAGAATAGAAGCAGTGAGTATAAACCACTTTCTAGAAGTTTGGTAATGAAAGGAAGGAAAGAGCTAGCTTGATAGCTTGGTAGGGTAATCAGGTTTTTCATTCTAGGAATAGACAGTCTAAATTGATTGACAAGAAAGGTCTGTTTCTTCTTCCCACTCTAATATTTGGTCATAGGCTCTGTATGTCCCAATCAGCAAATACTGATTGAGGTCTGGAACACATAGCAGTTCTCCTTTTCCAGGGGTTATTTATTAGGCCCTGAGAAAAACTGATTCATGATAAACAATTTCGTAAGAGGCTGGTTTTAAAAATCCAGCAAGTCAGTTTTCACCGTTTATACTGAAAAAAATGTAACTGCAAAATGGATATTTATTTGTGTTGGTTAATGGCAAGTTCTCTCTTAGTGAGGAAGTGTATTCAGGAAACCAAATAATAGGGATATGTATATAGTCAGGTACTTATGTTTTTTTTTAAATCAATTATACTAGTATAGGTTGGAAAAGAATTAGCTACTCAGTTTATATGAAAAAGATTTGTGGAATTCAGTTGGCTATAAACTCGATTTAAGTCAATAGTGTGACATGGTAGCCAAAAAAGTGATCTCGATCTTAACTGCAATAAGTTGCCCTGGCCAGAACATATTTGAAACATTGTCTTCATTTCTGAGCAATGTTAAAAAAAATACGAGGGATGTTTGGGTTTTTTTAATGGTGGGGATTTAGAAGATAGTGGATGGCACCTTCTCTAGGATACTGTGATATATTATGAAATATTTTAAATCTAAATAAATTATTTCCCTAAAATTAAAAAAACAAGGGAATTTAAAATTCATATCATAAGAGGATCGTTTTGAATAATAGTATCTGTTTAACTTACAAAAGACCTGGAGGAGAATAGGGTGAGATATATATTCTATAGAGTTCTGGAAGAGAGAACTCAGACTAGTGGGTAGCATTTAGAGGGAAGTTTTTGACTCAATATAAGGTGGATTCTAACCCTGACACTATTCATCTTATTCTTATGCTTCTTTCTGGCATAGAGATAATGCTAGTTTCCCAAAAGCTAGGAATGGGCAAGATGTAAGCTCTGGAAGAATCTACCAGGATTGAGAAACTTTAAGCACAGACTCAAAGTGGGACTGTACATCTGTCATCTGAAGGCCAGCCTAGCTAAGCTTGAAGGCACCACTTGAGAAGTGAAACTGGGACTGACTCTTACTACATTTGTGTCTTCAGACAAACATCTTCCCTTTCTATGTCTCAGTTTCTTCATCTTCAAAATGAGGGGAATTGGATTAGGTTGATTTCAGCTTTCAATCCTAAAATCAATGCCATTGATTGCCAAGATTGACCATAAGGAAGTGAATATTTTGGCCGTATTTTGGTAACCCATCCCCCAAAATACACTAAGTTATAAAGGGGTAGCAGATTGTATTAGATGGGGGAAATATGCACAATGGTGAAATCCCAGATCCTTAAATGTGATTTCTCTTGAATTTATGAGTTCTCTGCCAATAGAGTTCAAAGATGGATGGAGCTATTGTAGAAGGATAATGGACTAGGTAATATTTCAATTCTCTTCTAATACTTTAAAATCTATCAAATTAAGAAGCTACTCTGGGCCTGCATTCAACCTATTGATTTATATACATATCTTATCCTTCTCAGATTATAAACTCCTTGAGAATGGCTACTGTGACCTTTTCATTTTTGCATGATGCCTTACACATAATCTTTTAAAAATTTTTTAACAGTAATTCCTGTGCCACTACCTTTTCCCTCCTCCATATCCTTCTTCTCTCCCCGCCCTTCCCATTTAAGAGATTTGAATCCTGAACTTATTACATGTCTGAAGATTGATGAAATTTTATCTTGGGTCTTGAAGTAGATGCTACCTTATTTTTAGATTCTGAGGCTGGTCAGGGCTCAAAAAAATGTTGACAAAGGTGACTTAAAAATGGACAGTCATTGTATTGTACATTATTTCTCATCAAAACATAGATATTTAAATATTACAATAGACCTTTAATTTATTATCTTTGAAATGATTACATTAGTGGCAAACTATTAATCAGGAAGGTCGAAGAGTATAAAGTTGAAGAAGCAATGCAGTTGGAGTCAAGAGACCTGAGCTCAACTTCTAGTCCATTTACTCTCTCCATGTATGACTTTGTGCAAATCATTTGACTTTGATTATCTTTAGTTTCTAGTACCTACTTCCCCTACTAGAAGCTATGTCCCTCTCTCTTAATATGGTCTAAAATTCCATTAATCTTTGACTGTCATATTACAGTCCAGACCTATTGAGCATGCAGGCCACTAAGAACCCTAGAACTTTTTCAGGACTACTATGTAATCATGCCTTCCCCATCTTATTCTTGTGAATTTGATTTTTTTTTTGTACCCAAGTGCCCTACTTTACACTCAGCCTATTAAATTTCATTTTCTTGGGGGGGGGGGGCCGAGTCAAGATGGCAGAGTAGAAGCAGAACCTCCACTGGGCTCTTCCTTCCACCTTCCCCAATCCATGTAAAAAGGGGACTCTAAACAAATTTTGGAGCTGCAGAGCCCATAAAATGAAACAGAGAAGCTAACCTCCCACTGAGGACAGCCCAGCAGGCCGGCAGGAATCTGCCAGCACAGAGCTCTGGGAGCCAAGCCCAGCCCCACACCAAGGCTTTAGCCCCAGGGAGGGCCTGACCAGCAGCTGGCCAGAGGGACTTCAGATCAGCAGCAGCTGTGGCCATTTCCAGATGTATCAACACATAGATGTGAAGGACAAAGTGAGAGGTCAGTGCAGTCTGGACTTTGGGACCCAGTAAGTGGAAGTGCGTGGCTTTTGCCCCTGGGACAAGAAGCTACTGAGATGCCAGCACAGCCAGCCAGCACCACATGGCAGCTTCAGCTCCTGGCCTGCAGAGTGTAGGGGGACCAAGCACCAGTCTGAAGGGTAATCACTCTTGCTTTAACCTGCTTGGATCTGGATTGCAGTCTAGGGTGGAGGTCCTGGGGTGTGTGTCCAGCTTGCCAGAGCGTGTGGAGACCTCAGAGAGGGCACCCATCAATGCTTCCAGCAGCTGAGAAAACCCCAGCGTTTGGGATGAAAGCTCCCCTGTCTGGTGGCAGAGTCCTCCTGTGGCAAAAAGCCCAGGGGTCAAGTGACTGAGGGACGACATGACCAGGCAAAGGAAACAAAGCAGACAGAAGATTCCAACATGAGGCTCCTATTTTGGGGACAAAAAGGAGCAAAGCATCGAACAGGAGGAAAACAGTGAAGTCAGAACTCCTGCACCAAAAGCTCCAAAGGAAAATACGAGCTGGTTACAGGCCAGAGAGGACCTTAAGAAGCAGATAAGAGAAGTGGGGGAAAAACTGGGAAGAGAAATGAGAACAATGCAAGAAAATTATGAAATAAGAGTCAACAGCCTGACTGAAGAAAATAATACCTTAAAAAACAGACTAACTCAAATGGCAAAAGAGGTTCAAAAAGGCAATGAGAAGAAGAATGCCTTAAAAAGTCGAATTTGCCAAATGGAAAAAAGAATCTCAAAAGTTCACTGAGGAGAATCATTGCTTCAGAATTAGATTGGAGCAAATGGAAGCTAATGACTTTATGAGAAATCAAGATGCTGTTAAACAGATCCAAACAAATGAAAGAATAGAAGGCAATGTGAAATATCTCATGGGAAAAACCACTGACTTGGAAAATAGATGCAGGAGAGATAATTTAAAAATTATTGGACTACCTGAAAGCCATGATCAAAGTAAGAACCTAGAAGCATCCTCCAGGAAGTTCTCAAAGAAAACTGGCCTGATGTTTTAGAACCAGAGGGCAAGATACAGGTTGAAAGAATCCACCGATCACCTCCTGAAAAAGATCCCAAAAAGAAAACTCCTAGGAATATTATAGCCAGGTTCTGGAATTCCCAGATGAAGGAGAGAATATTACAAGCACCCAGGAAGAAACAATTTGAATATTGTGGAAACACAATCAGGATAACCCAGGATCTGGCAGCTTCTACACTGAGGGATCGAAGGGCCTGGAATGTGATATTCTGGAGGTCAAGGGAGCTGGGATTAAAACCAAGAGTCACCTACCCAGCAAAACTGAGTATCATGTTTCAGGGGAAAATATGGTCATTCAGTGGAATAGAGGACTTTCAAGCATTCTTGCTGAAAAAACCAGAGTTGAAAAGAAAATGTGACATTCAGATACAAGAAGCAAGAGAAGCATGAGAAGGTAAACAGGGAAAAGAAATCATAAGGAACTTATCAAAGCTGAACTATTAACATTCCTACATGGAAAAACAATAATTGTAATTTATGAAACTTTTCTCAGTAGTTGAAGGGAATAGAAATATATATGTCAGTATATGAGGGTATATGGGCATATGAATACATATGTGAATGTGTGTATATATGTTTACAGGCATACATAGATAGAGGGCACAGGACCAATTTAACAGGAAGGGATGATACTTAAAAGGTGAAACTAAGAGGTGAGAGAGGAACATAATGAGAGGAGATGGGGAGAGACAGAATGGGGTAAACTATCTCATATAGAAGAGGCAAGGGAAAAGAGTTACCATGGAGGGGAAGAATAGGAAGGCAAAAGGGAATGGGTCAACCTTATTCCCATTGAATTTGGCTTGAGGAGGGAATTAAATACACACTAAATAGGGTATCTCACCCTCCAGGAGAGTAGGGGGGGAGTAGGGGATGAGAGGGGGGATGATGGAAGGGAGGGTAGGCTAGGGGGGAGGGAAGTTGAAAGCACCCACTTTTGAAAAGGGATGGGATCAAAGTAGAGAATAGAAAAAATGGGAGGTGGGATAGAAGGGAGGGAAATATAGTCAGTCTTTTACAATATATCTACTATGTTAATGTTTTGCATTAGCTACACATGTACAATCTATACTGAACTGCTCATCTTCCCAGTAAGGGTGGGAGACAAGAGAGGAAGGGAATGAATCTGGAATTCAAAGTTTTAAAATCAAATACTCAAATACATATTAAAAAAATTTCATTTTCTTAGATCGAACACAATTCTCTAGTCTGTCAAGATTGTTTTAGATTCTTAGTCTGTCTCCAGTGTTTTAGCAGTCTTTTCCAGCTTGGTGCCATCTCTACATTTATCCATGTCATGGATTTTAAAATGTTAAATACACAGGGTCAAGCACAACTCAAAAAGTCAACTCCATTTGAAGTTTCCTGCTGTGTTGATATTGAACCATTAACTACCTCTTTGAGTCTACAAATTCGAGTCCCTGTGATTGGATCTCGTCTCTCTCCATATATATTATCCACAAGAATATGAAATACTTGATCTAAAAATTTGCTAAAATCTAGATGTTGAAAACATTCCCCTCATTGACTAGTGTGGTGGTCCTATCCAAAAAGGAAATGAATGATTTTTCTCATTGAAGTCATCCTGTCTCTTTATAAACATCCTTCCCCTATGTAGAGGCTTGCTTTTGAATTTTGAAAATTTATTTTATTAATTAATAGTATATATTATATAATAAATAAGTCTTTTAAATTTAAGATCTATTTTAGAATTTTCCTGGGAACTGCAGTCAAGCTCTTTGGGGTGTGGTTTATAGACTCTTCCCTTTCTTTTTGAAAACTGATGAAGCATTTGCCCTCTTTAAGTCTTTGGGTTCCTTTCCTGTTTTCTATAATTTCTTTTATTGCTAACAATAGCTCTGCAATAACATCTGCCAGTTCTTTCTAGACCTGAGCATATAGTTCACCAGGATCTGATGATTTGGATTCTTTAAGGTATTCCCTTGTAATCTCCTTACTGATCTTAGGTACCAGCTACCTTCCAGTGATTCTTATTCTGTCTTTTCCAGTGTTAAAGCCACTGTCCTTTGCAGAGAAAATAGAAATAAAATAGGAATGGAGCACCTTTGCCTTAAGTTACCATTGCCCCATCCACACATGCAGAAGTTTTATCCTTTTTTTGATCCTTCATTTTGTTTTCCCACCTCCAGTTATCTTGGATTCATTTTGAAAATATTTTGTACATAGCTGTATTGTACATATTGTCTCATTCATAAAATATCAATTCCTTGAGGGCAGGGGCTGTTCCACTTTTGCCTTTGCTTTCCAAGACTCTAACATGGTGTCTGGTATATAGTAGGTCCTTAAGAAATGCTTGTGAGTTGATTTATTCATTTGTAAAATGGGGGTATGATAATCCTTACCCTATCCACTTAGCTCACCTGATTGTGAGAATTAAATGTTATGTGAAAGCCTTTTGTAAATGTCAAAGCAATATGTCAAAGCAATATGAAAATAGAAATGAGCATACATAGAAGGACTATAAAAACAGAAAACAAAAAGACATAGTTTAGTGGGTCAGATCTTGACCCACAACCCTGCTATTATGGTGGATTCCATGGCTTTTCTTTTTGTTGTTGCTGTCTTGTTTTTTAAATAAAGCTTTTAAGACATGATGATGCTATTGTCCCTGTTCTCTAAAGTACGGTTTTGAACTTGGTTTACAGGGATAGGTCTATTGTAAATGACTGAAAAACTTGTTTTAACACAATGGGTTTTTTTGCTTTTGTATAACCTTAAAGGAAATTCTTTGAGAATCTGAAAATTGGCAGAATTTGAAGTAGACATTTGGGGTTTTGAATTACACGAGCAATAGAGCTTTTGTTCCAGCTGCTAGACTTTGGGTAGGAATGAATGGGAGTTTGGATATCATCTGATCAGCTAGCCTCAGTGTTTGGATGAAATGCTTCTTTATGTCCCTAGAGAAGCCACTTAATCCCAAATTAATAGACGTAGGGAATTCAAATCTTCTGCCCTTTCTTTTTAATTTTTGTTTTATAAGTGGACAAACACCAGCAGAATCAGATTTCCAGCTCCTGGAGATTGCCCGCCGGCTGGAGATGTATGGAATCCGGTTGCACCCAGCGAAGGACAGGGAAGGTACTAAGATCAACCTGGCTGTTGCCAACACAGGAATTCTAGTGTTTCAGGTGAGAGCCACTTCAGAGTACTGTTCACATCCCTTCACCAGGTGATGGGGAAGAAAATTGGGCCTTTGAACCCAATTCCAGAATAACTGTTTATTGAAATTGGTGGAGAGGATAAGGCAAAACATACCCTTCCTATTGTTAATATGTGGTGAGAGATGGTAACCCCTGCACAGTTTTCTATTTTCTTACTCTTATCACTTTGGTCTATGTCCTAAAGAGAGGCCAAGTTGGCACAGTAGAAAGAAAAGCCTGCTTTGGAACCAGGAAAAACCTAGGTTCACATCCTAATTCTTACATATACTGTCTGTCACTTAAACTCTGATCAAGTCTCTTAACCTTTCAACGATGATATAGGTAAATCTCTAAGACTTTAGGTATGAAGAGAAGGTAAAGCTTCCTAAGCTGGTAGAAAGTGCTTCCTATGGTAATGAAATCATAAATTCACCATCCCTTTACTCAGTTAACTCTTGCATCCAATTTAATTAGCATTTTTCCATATAATTAAGGAATCAGCAGTTAAGGATTTATTTATTTGGGTTGTGAGAGCCTAGAAATACATAATCCTTGCTGAGATCAACATAAGACATCTAATGTATCAAAAAACACAGTATTAAGTCATGCTTTTTCCCTCAGCCCATGAAAAAGCTTTTGCATTATTGAATTTTTTCATGATGCTCCTCTGGAGTAAGGTCTTAATAATTTCATTCCAATCATGATATTTTCTATTATAGTAAGTGGTTGTGGCTATTTATAATTATGAAATGTAGAATATGCATTACATATGCATATGTATACATATAATTTGTACCTATATATACATATACATGTGTACATATATACATACACACATACATACCTGTGAGACCTGTAAATCTAAGAAATTCACCAGGAGAGATATTCATAATATTGCAATTATTACATCAACATAACTGACCAGCAGATAAGCCTGGTAAATATTCTGTTGCCCTGCTTGTTATTTAACTCTGCGTGTTCTGATCACAGGAACACAGTCATTTAGTGAACCCATGTCATCTAGGACATAAGCTCTCTTCAACTTAACTGCAAACATCTTAGATCTATGTTTTTCTCACTAAATGAAAGCAGTTAGTACTTGCTTTGATTTTTAGGCATTGGTGGAAGAGATGTCTGCTTTCCTCATAATGCTATAGTGTCTTATGATTAAATTTCACCAAATTTATTTTATTATTTATTTTATCTATTAATTTCAGAGCTTTACCTTTCTTGCATTTTAAGAAAATGGATGTTGCTGTTCTGCTGCTGTGCCTTGAGGGTTAATGACTAGCTGGTTATTTGGGGATAATTTTTCAGAGGATTCAAAGAAATGTTTCTTTCTGTATCAAATAGCTTTCAAAATGTCACTATCTGCTTATGATACATGGCAGGAGGGATCTGACTTCTAAAACATTTTTCTAATAGGTAAAAATGCAGCACTTGATAAGATCACTACTGCAAAAGTGAATATATATATATACATATATATATTTGCTATAAATTAAAAGCCCAAAGAAACACTAAAACCATACTTAAAAAAACCTATTAGTTTCCCTACAAATCCTGAAATACAAAAGCTGAGTTCCTTATAGCATTATTAAGTTGTTTTCCTTTCATTCCAAGTAATTTGAATATTGTTAATTACATAGTAAATTAATAATGTAAAAGTATTGCATAATGAAATTAATCTTCCTGCTAGTCCATTTATTTATTCCTAGAATTTTGATTTTGTTGCCCTTTTGCTTTTATACCTACTGAATTCCTATGATTTCCTTACCAAATATGACTCAGTTGCCAAAACCCCAGAAGTCAAAGATATAGTAGTATACTATACTTTGGACAATGAATGCCTGTCTTATAATTCAATTACTTGTGTTTTTCAGTATCAGTCTTGTTCTTTTTGTGTGTGTGGAGGAAAGGCAAGGCAATTGGGGTTAAGTGACTTGCCTGAAGTCACACAGCTACTAAGTGTGTCAAGTATCTGAAGCCAGATTTGAACTCAGGTTCTCCTGACTTTAAGGCTGGTGTTCTATTCACTGTACCACCTAGCTACCCCAAACAGCCTTGTTCTTAACTCTTGACTGTATCATTCCAAATTCACTTGACACTGGAATCAATGAAATTTGAATTTTCCAGGTCAACTCAAGACAGTAGTAAATTCCTGGTGTGCTTAGATTTGGTGGTAGACGTATTCAAACAAAAGAAAGCAAAGCAAATTCTAGAAAGCAAACCCTAAGCAAAAGACTAATTCTGAGTGGGCCAGGTGAATTCCGCTGTAAAAATAATAATAGTCTATCAGGTCCTCAGAACTTCCATTACCCATTCCAAGCAGTGGTGGGTTGGTTTAATTGAACCAAAGAACTCAAGTTCATTCCTATATATTCCAAGGCTTTGTTAAGGGGATAATTCACAGATGTCTAGCCAACTTTTGTAGAAACACGATTGTATCCCTAATGAACTAGTGATGTGTTCATATGTTAATGTCCTTTTATGATTTGTAGACATATCCCTTGAATTTGCTGTTATACTTCATCGGATGGCCATGTGTTTAATTGGATGGTTTTGTGTTTCTTCCTAGGGTTTTACTAAAATCAATGCCTTCAATTGGGCTAAGGTGAGGAAGCTGAGCTTCAAAAGGAAACGTTTTCTCATCAAACTGCGCCCTGATGCTAATGTAAGTGGGTCAGGGAAGTTTAGGGCAGACCTCATTTGGCTATCCCAGTACAAATGAAATAAATACTTAGGGTATGCCTGTGATTTATTGAATTAAATTTGAAGAATTGATTTGGACAATTACTAAAATGCCCTTGTAAGCTGGAGTTGGGGGTCTCCATAATTAGAAAACATATATAAATGGGAAAGTGATATCTTAACTGTTATCTTTATGAGTGACGATAGCAGATAGTAGGTAGGATATTTGAAATTGGGAATACCTAAGTTCATAACCCACCTCAAGCATTTCCTAGCTCTGTGACCCTACATAAGTCACAGAGCTTTTTTTTTTTTTTGCTTCAGTGTCCTTATTTTAAAAAGGAGAGTGTTAAATTTAATGTCCTTTTTGCTTCTAAATCTACGATCCTTAGGTAAAGAGAAAATGTATTAGCAATTGTACAAGGATAGGTAGGGTGTCTGAGGCTAGTGGAGTAATTTATTTTTTATAAATTCAGGAAATTCCCATATATGTACATTGCTGTATTGTATTGTTGGGACCCCAACCAAAGCTGCCACCTAGAAAAAGCTACTTCTGATATCCAGAAGGAACAGAAAATACCCTCCCAAGTCGCTTCTTCCCCACTGTCTCCTTTTCTTCTTATCCTCATTGTTACCTCTCTGGAGCCCTTGATACCCTAAGAGTATCTACCAACACTAGAGTCCCTACCTCCTCCTCCCCATTTTAAGCCTTCTACACTTCCATTCCATGGACCCCTGTTCCCCACTTGAGTCTATGGTAGTGGTAACTCAGACTGAGAAATTCCCTGGAATCCTTCAGGGATAGACAGCCCCTCTTCAGGGAAAAACAAACAAAGAAACAACTTTGCTCTTATGACTGGGACAATGTAAACAATAAATGAATCTCTACTGTGAATAGAGACCATATTTTATCATAGTGATGATGTTACAAGTGATGATTAGATTCTAAAGAACTATTATGGACTAAATAGGCTTTTTTAGACTGACCCGGGTACTCAGTCCTATTTGTAGTATTCTTCCTATGTAAAAATGCACTCTTAACTTCCAAATAGTTGACCAAAAATCAGATTTTGAAATATAATCTGTTTGTTTCTCAGGAATTGTATGTGTCAGGTAAATTCCCTATGAAAATTTGGCTCTCTTAAAAATTTTAGGAGGGAGCAACCGCTAGGTGGCTCAGTGAACAGAGGACCAGCCCTGGAGTCAGGAAAACCTGAGTTCAAATCCAACCTCACATTCTTAACACTAGCCATGTGACCTTGGGCAAGTCACTTACCCAAATTGTCCTGCCCTCCACCCTCCAAAAAGCAAAAAAAAAAAAAAAAAAAGGAATTATAGGAACTGTTGTTCTAGATAGATAGATACCTGGATATATACATATCCATGTGTATATATGATATGGCTCAGTAGAAAGAGCACTGGGTCTTGAGTCAGGAAGACTTGAGTTCAAGTTTGACCTCAGACACTTACTAGTTGTGTGACCCTAGGCAAGTCACTTTCCCCTGTTTGCCTCACTTTCCTTATCTGTAAAATGAGGTAGAGAAGGAAATGGAAAACCACTCCAGTATTTTTGCTAAGAAAACCCCAAGTGAGATCATGACTGAAACAAGTAAACAATAACAAATAAACATATACATACATGCATGCATGTATGTACGTGGATAGGTACTAGATGGATGGATAGATGGCCTTTTAAGTTAGGGGTAGTTGATTATAAAAGGAATATATTAGGACCCTAAAGAATATCCCTGTATCCAATTTCTATAAATGAAATATATAGACTTGTTAGCTCAAGATGGAACTTAGATTCCCATAGAAATGATTTTCTTTTCCAGAATGGCACATGACGCCTCCTTTAGGCCTGACACACATGCTGAGAAGACATGAGATTATGTCCCAACATTGGCCGAAACTTAAGAAAGAAAAATTGTGAACCTCATCCACTAAGGCTTTGCAAGAGAGTTTCTATACTTAGGCGTGTCTAAGCACAATTGCAAATGAAGAATGTGTATTTTGTTTATGAATCCTATTAAAGAAATTTGATCAGCCTTGCTGGAAGCCAGACTTTCTTTGTTAGTTCTTCTAGGTAGGATTAAGTGTGTGGAGAATTAAATGTATGTGTGGAATTATGACTTAGATAATCACTGGCAGAGGTAATCGCCAAACATTGAAAGGGAATGTTTGCCCTAGTGAATTCAAAACTGAAATGGAATATGGCCTATTACTTTCCCATCCCCTTTCTTTTTTGTATAGCTCAGTCAGTTTTTTTGTAGGTGATAAGAGGAAAAACCAAGTCATAATTCTCTTTCTCTTTAGAGCTCATACCAGGACACCTTGGAGTTCCTAATGGCCAGCAGGGATTTCTGCAAGTCCTTCTGGAAAATATGTGTGGAACATCATGCCTTTTTCAGACTTTTTGAAGAGCCTAAACCAAAGCCCAAGCCTGTTCTTTTCACAAGAGGGTCATCATTTAGGTTTAGGTAAGGTAGAGTCTATCTCCAAGACCTATAACCACAGTTCATCACTTCTGAACTATTTCAGTGACAATTTCCTTGAATTGAATTCCTTCTATGATTGAAGTGTTAGTATTTACAGCCGATACAGCTGTTGTTTTATGTAGTAGGGGCACTACTTAAAACCCATTAGGAACCTAAAGACTATCCCTGTATCCTATTTCTAGCCTCTGTAGAGGCTATTTGTAGGGTCTGCAAGCAGTGAAAAGCAAGGTCTTTCCTGAGTTGCTCAAGTAGTAGAAATCCAGTGCTTTCAAAGCAAAGCCCCTTGGTGTCTGCTTTCAGATTTGCCATCAACAGTAGATTTAAACCTGTAAACAGCCTTCCTTTCTAGGAGCAAAAATAATTTGATAATCTCTGTAGAATCTGAGGTATCTTATTACACATACCTGTATAAAAAGAAAGAGTAAACAACAATGGCAATGCCTATAATTCTGCAGTAACAAAACACAAAGTCTTCATGAACAGTGCTTTCAGAAATGGGACCTTTTTCACCCCCCCCCCCCCATTTATTAGTGAAACCCAGAGCTTCTGAAGAATGGAAGGGAGAGAATTCTGTTGTTATTATTGTTTTCATTTCTGACCCATTGAAAAGTTCATGGCATGTGTAACAGCTCACTGTTCTGGAAGAAAGGAAAACAAGATGATAAATCTTTGTACTTATCTGTATAAATGAGAACACTTTTGTATTCTTCTCTCTCTTTCCATAATTGTGGTCTTTATCCTAGTGGTCGGACTCAGAAGCAGGTTCTTGACTATGTTAAAGAAGGAGGACATAAGAAAGTTCCATTTGAAAGGTGAGAGAAACTTTGATGCTATTTCTGATTTGAGGGCAATGATACTCTCCAGGTAACCTTTCATTGCTGCCAAGAATGTCTGTCTCCATGAAGGCTCAGTGGCCCACCACAGACTTGCTGTTACTCAACTATATTCCCAACCTTTACACTGACCCTGGGCAGGTAAACTCCTCTTGTCTGTCATATATTTTTTCAATATCTTCTCAGGGGACACTTCTCTTTTTTTTAATACTATTTCATTTTTCCCCAATTACATGTAAAAACAATTTTTTTTTACTTTTTTTTTTTGCTTTTTGGAGAGGAATTGGGGTTAAGTGACTTGCCCAAGGTCACACAGCTAGGTGTGTGTGTGTGTGTGTGTGTGTGTGTGTGTGTGTGTGTGTGTGTGTGTG
>NW_027187289.1:1695183-1802036 GCF_028583685.1 Petaurus breviceps papuanus
CCAAACCCAGGTCCTCCTGACTCCAGGGCCAGTGCTCTATTCACTGTGTCACCTAGCCACCCCCCAAACATTTTTCAACATTTTAAAAAACTTTTTGAGTTGCAAGTTCTATCCCTCCTTCCCTCAACTCACCACTCCTTGAGATGGTAAGCAATCTGAAATAGCTTATGCATGTGCAATCATGCAAAACATTTCCATATTAGTCATTTTGTGGAAGGAAACTGAAGAAAAGAAGGTAGAAAGGAAGGGAAGGAGGGAGAAAGAAAGAGAAAACAGTATGCTTCAATCTGTATTCAGACTGCATCAGTTCTTTCTCTGGAGGTGGACAGTATTTTTCATCATGAGTCTTTTCAGATTGTCTTGGATCATTATATTGCTGAGAATAGCTAAGTCATTCACAGTTCATCATACAGTGTTGCTGTTACTATGTACAGTGTTCTCCTGGTTTTGCTCACTTCACTCTGTATCAGTTCATGTAAGTCTTTCCAGTTTTTTCTGAAACTGTCTTTCTCATCATTTCTTATAGCACAATAATATTCCGTGACAATCTTATACCACTTGTTCAGCCATTCCCTAATTGATGCGCATCCCATCAGTTTTTCAATTCCTAGCCATCACAAAAAGGAGCTGCTATAAATATTTTTATACAAATAGGCTCTTTCCTCCTTTTTAAAAAATTTCATTGAGTTACAGACCTAGTGGGGTCAAGGGGTATGTACAGTCTTATAGCCCTTTAGGCATAATTCCAAATTAGAGGTTCAATCAGTTCAAAATCAGGACATTTCTATATCTGTATAAAGGAATATGAGAGAAAGAAACAGGTCAAGAGTATTAAGCAAGGAATGAGAGCTATTTATCCAAGGATAGTGGAGAAAGACTTCCATCGGGGAAAAAAAAGGACAAAAATACAAAACAGAAAATTGAGTATGAAGAATTGGGAGGGAATACTTAAATGGGTAAGCACACAGTAAATATTTGTTGACCTTGAACTTAATAAATTTTTATGAGTTTGTAAATCAGATAAGTCATGGATGAGAAGGTAGGATTAGAAAATTTAGCATGGAGAAAGGGATAAAATGAATGAAAGGAAAGACTATGATAGAAAAGTAGCAAAATCTTAATAATAGATGAGAATATGACAATATTGGGATTATTAGTTACTTTAAAAGCATTTATATTTTTTAATACTGCGAAAGTTGTAGATTAGATTTGAGTATAGTTAAAACTGTATTCCTCTCATAAGTCATCTTGAATAGCATTTTCATCCTGAGATGGTAATCTTTTCTGGATCTTAAAGTCATCAATAAATGATCTTTATTTAATTTTTCCTTTTTTTAACATGTGAAAATGCCTTGCAATTCAGTTTTCATTAGAAACATCAAATTTTTGATAGCTCTGTAATTTACTTTCTTTCATTATATTTTTCACAAAAAGTTCCAGAGTTTCTATTCAGTTTTATTATTTTTCAGAGGAAGGGGAAGAGTAAAGGGAGATGTTATTGATGAAATTGTGTTCTTCTTCAGCTGCCATGATTGAGCTTATAATTGCAGTGATCCAAAGATAAGTCTTTTATCATCGATATCCATTCTTATTGGCAGGCCGCTGCTTCTTTTCCTTTGAATTTCAAGTACTAGATAGTATAAACTGATTAAATAAGCACTGTCTGTTTTATAAAACTGACCTAGAAAGTAAATATATTAAATACACAGAACTAATTGGAAGATGTTAGCCTGGAGCTTGCAGCTCAGTGTGTGCCAGATTCCATGGGATTCTCTTTCTGTCTCCATTGACATTTGCAAGTTACAAGGCCATTTCTAAGATTTATAATGATTGTTGAAACTGAGTCGACTCTGACCTTCTCTTCAATCATACTTAAGTAACTCATAAGGTATTCCAGGGATGAGAAAAGGCAGAATTTGAGTCACTTTCAGAACAAATTATAAATGCTTGCTTTTAGGATTTGGGGATATGGCTTTTATTTTTTTTAAGAAAATGCTCAGTGTTAGTTTTTCATGGGAAGAAAAATGTATATAACTTAGCTACCTGATGTGATTTCTCCCAGGAAGCACAGCAAGATTCGGTCAATCAGAAGCCTCTCTGCTCAGCCTTCCGAACAGAACTCAGAGGTGCCAAAACAAGTCAGTAATGGTGATAAGTATTGTGTATATGTTATTCAAGTGGCTTTTTCCAATTAGTATTTTTTAAGGGGTAATTGGGGTTAAATGACTTGCCCAAGGTCACACAGCTAGTAAATATTAAGTGTCTGAGGCTGGATTTGAACTCAGGTCCTCCTAACTCCAGGGCCAGAGCTCTATTGACTGCACCACCTAGCCACCCCGCTTCTAATTAGTATTGCTAAATATTTTACTTTTACTATTCTTCCTGTTTAAGTTTAGCAATTTTGATCTCATTTTAATTTTAGTTGTTTTTTTTTTCAAGCAGTTTTTGGAAAGGCTCTAGTACAAAAGCGTGAAGTTCTATTATGTATACCCAAACTTTAGGCCATCGGTTTCTTTTACCCTCTCAGCCTGGAATTAAAATTTGCCATGGGGTCCCATGGGATTCAACCCACTTGGTGTTTCCTATTTAGTTGTATGTATGATATAAACCCTAGATAAGCTTGCCATATTGTCACAGTCTTAGCTAAATGGTAAAATTAAAGAAGTCTGTGGAGCTAAAGTCTCCATCAGCTAAACAGGTTCACTTGCTTGAAAAGATTAGAAACCGTTATGCTAGCTGATGGGTGTAACTGCAGCTCATTGCCAAGGTCATAACCCCTAGTTGGCATCAAACTGACGAATGAGTTCCCAGGGTTTATTTTACAGGGCAGCAACTGCTATTCTCAGCAAGAGGCATTATCACTGTGTTGTTCTGAGGGTAGCTAAAGCATATTTTCCTGGAGGTAATTTCTGGAAGAGTTTTGAGTTTTCTCTGATGGAGAATAAGAACTTTGTTAAGACTTAACATTAAGGAATTTCATTACATAAATGTATCCATTCAGCACATAGAATTTAGGCACAGAGTTCTGTTTGTTTTTTTTTAAGATTTTTTTGTTAACCTGTCTTTATAGGTCTATGACAAATTCCCTTCTTCTATTGTCCCTGAGTGCCCTAGAGTTACTTAGGGGTGAGAAAGATTTCTTTGTTTTGTGTAAACTTCAAACACTAAATAACAACTTATGTGTACTTCTGGAGAGCAAGGACATACATTTGTCTGGCACCTAGCTCTGAACTTTTCACATATGATAGAGCACCAAGCATAGAATATTAGGAGACCGAGGTTTATATCCCAGCTTTACCTACAAAGTGTGTGACCTTGGGCATAGAAGATCAACTCATTCTAGGTTTCAATCTCTGCATCTATAAAATGAGCAGGCTAGACAAGATGATTTCTAAGGTCCTTTGAAGCTAAAATTCTGTGTTCCTAAATTATTTCTCTATGATGTTCAAATATATTTTGTGAATTTGTACTTATTACCCTCAATGCTTTTCAAAGACGAAATGAGACTGTATGTGAAAATGCTTTGAAAACTTTTAAGTGTTGTATCTATAATGTGGGCCATATTGCCATATTTCAATAACATCTGGAGGAGCTTCTCATCATCATTACTATTTCTCCCAGTAACCAAAGTACTGGTTTGCATCAACAGAGGAAGTTAGGAATTCCTTATACCAATCACAGGTCTAGTCTAATCCCCCTCCTCCCACCTCTTTTCATCAGTAAAAACTAAACAAAACAAATACCCCCTAGAAACTGTGGTTTTGATGAGATTTCATTCATTTGGACTCAGATATAGGGAAACAAATCAAACAAACCAAGAAGTCCAAATCTAATCTTATTCTCTTCCCCTCATTTTCTCTACCTCCTCTCCCTCTCTCTGTTTTCCTGCCTACCCTCCCTTTCTCCTGCAGAGCTCAAGTTTTACCTATGGAGATGGTACTGATTCACCAGGAGGCCAGAGTTGCCACCAAGGGAAAGAACTGAACATTAATGTCGAGGAATCTGGGCAACACCGGAGCCCTTCTCTGAAGAAGAGCCCCAAGGATGGCCGGCGGGCTGACGGTGTGGTGATGGCAACGATGGAGGAAGAGGAGGAGGTCGTTAAGGACAGAACGCGGCAGAGTAACCCTCAGTCGCAGCAGCCGAGCACAGGTCCAGCATCGAGGGCTGCTCGGGGCAGCAGCACTTCCATTCCTTTCATTGACTGCAGTGATGTAGATAGTGAATATGACCTTCTAAGAGAACCAGTAACTCAGTTGCATTCCCCAACAAATGACAATCATGAGGGTGATTTGACCAGTGGTGTTTATATGCTCTCTAGAGATGAAAACTGGAACAAGCCTAGGCACAGGGATTCCCCCAACTCTTGGAAGTCTTCCCAGCCCATTTCCAGAGAGTACATTGATGATGATTTAGAAGACTTAACCTTTTATGGTAGTGGGAGCCCCAGATTTCAAAGGCATAGCTCCCTGGTAGATGAAATGTTTAGGGGGTCTGGTAATCGTAGTCCTCTTGCCACTCCATTGTCTCCTAGTAGCAGAGGATCAAGTCCTAATTTGAGTTGGGATAGAACTGGGTCTCAGGGCTATGTCTCAGAAAATGGGCATGACTATAGAAATACAATAATGGAAGAGGACATTGTCCCAAATAGACATCTTCATTATGGAAGTCATTCCCCTGTCTTGCAAAGGCCACACTTAAAAAATGTTTCTCATGCATTTAATAAGTCAGAAACAGACCCATTCATCCTTAGCTATGTAGTCTCAACCCCAGGGGAAGAAAGCAGACTAGACAGCCATGGAAAGGGAGAGCTCACCAAAATGGCTAGTTCAGAAGGCAAAGCATTGGCAAATGGCGTAGCTATTCTTGGCCCAAACAAGAAGGTTGGGTGTGCCAGTGGTATGGTAGACCATGGTATGGTAGACTGTGGTATGGTAGACCGTATGGCTGCTATTCAAATAGCAGAGGGCTCCACCAGCAGTGGGACTGAATCAAGTGATTCAGACTCTGAAATAGTAAGCCCCTTCAGCCAGCCCCTCATGTTCGGTAATCCTGTTGTGCTCAATTCCCCGCCCTTACCTAGGAACAAGCATTCCTTTGGTAATCTACATCTTGATGAAGAGACAGAGTAGGGGGTGTATGAATGTCTCTTAATGATGAGGATGGCATACGTGTCTTTAGCTACTGGGAGCCTGGGGTCATAGATCCCGAATTTAGATTGGGGCCTCCTTCATTATCACCACTATTTATTAGAAAGAAAGAAAGAAAAAGGTCTGTACAAGCAAGGTTTTCAATAGTATACACACTGTTTTTAAGTTCTTAATAAAAAAATATCAAATGACTGGACAGTGTAGCTTTCTTTGATATTTGTTTTAACCAGGTAGATAAGAGAAATTACAATAATGGATTATCATAATATGCCTATTACTACTTTCTTTTTTGATGGTAGCTAGCAAAAGGAAATTCATAATCAATTTAATATGACTTCTAAGTGAGTTGTGTTTATGCAGAAAATATTCATGTAGGTCCAATCATGTAAAACAGATTGTCTTCATGTTGATTAATCGAGTGCTTGGGCTAGATTGTCTCTGAAATTACAGGAAGGCATACTGGCTTTACTTGATTTCTTAAGAGGAGATCCACTTTTTAGTGCCTCATAAATAGTGGTAGGGATGAAACTTAATTCTAGGCTAAATGTAAGTTATTATTTATAATCAAATCTTGATGAAATATTGGGCAAAATAATGCACATTTTGGTGGGAAGAATTTATTTGGTTTTGTTTCTCTCCAGGACTTGTCTAAATTAGTATTAAAGTCAGTATAATGTACATTAACTCTAACTTAATTAAAGAGGGTTAGTTTCTGAGTAGTTGGTGGAAGAAACTGTTGTTGGTCAGTAGTCTTAAAAAACTCTGGTCCTCATAATCTCTATATGAAAGAAAAACATTATTGACTGTTGATATTGAATGTTGACCAATAGATTAAATGACTAACTATTTCTGAACAGGGTCTGAGACAGGAGAATATTTTCCTGCACAGTTTCCTCTATATTTATACTTTTATTATACTTTGTATGTTCCCATTCTTGCTAAAAATAACTTGGGTCCTTTCCCGACTTAAAAAAAAAGGTTGCATGGACAAGACCTTCTAGTTGATGGTGGTTGACTTATTTTAAAGGTGCCTCCTTTGTGTTGCTGCCTTTCTTTTTTTCACTATGTTTTGGTATAAAGAAGTAAAGAGTCTTGTCCTTCAAAGGGTTCATTCTCAGCCAGACTGCCACCCCTCTCCGCCCAGTGCAAAATACTAGACATTAAAGTACTTTGGTACATATGTTTGTAGGAGTTGGAGAAGTATCATAGTAATGTTCTCATGCCTTTTATTTCACTACTTGCTACATTTATTACTAATGTGAATCATGGAATAAATTTTGTAGCTATTAATTAACCATCAGAATGTTGAAATTGGTTGCAACTGTGAAATTCCTGCCAGTGGCCTTACTGTAATCATTTTATGACGTTATATTGTAGGAAGAACTGGATATATTTGGCTAACTTAAGTGGAATTTGGCAGTAATATAAGCTCAACAAAAATATCGGTTGACCTTAAATGAACCATAAATAATTATCTTCCAACATGAATGTTGATAAGCTGGTTTTAAATAGTCTTAAAACTTAATCAGTTTTAATACAATTTTTTTTGTTTGGTTCTGGAAAATTTCCATTTTCCTATTGATTCCAGGGATGATTTAACATTTAGCTTAATTCTTAATGAGTTTGAGAGATGTTTGTATTATTGCATATTTAGGGTTTTTTTTTCAGATTTAATTATTTCACAGAATTTCTCAATTTTCAAATTGAGAGTATCAGTGGTCATCTTATTCAACAATCATTTTGCAGATTAGAAAAATGATGCCTAGAAAGCAAAAGTGACTTGCCTAGAGTCATGTGTCTAATTAAGGACAGAGCCAGGACTGGAAACTCAGATGCCCTAACTCCCAGACTAGGGCTCTTTGCATTACAAATTGTACTTTTTAGAAATGAGTTTTTTTGTTTTTCTTTTAATTTATCTCCATATTTCAGTTTAGACTCTAATGGATGAATATATGAATTTGGAGGATGGTAATAATCATATAGAATTTCCATAGATAATAATAGTTGACTGATATTATGACTATCTTATTCTTATAGTTATTTGGAGGTTCAGCTGTTAGATCTTGCAAAAGTAAAAGCTTTTTGCACATGCCATTTTTTTTTTAACTTAGAAACTGATGTCAAATGAGTGCCCCAACTGCATTCAAATGTAGATGAAATGGAATCCCGTGTAGCAGCCTGTGGTTTCTCTTTCTTTAGGTGTCCATTGTTTGTGTCTCTACCCTCAATTCTTTTCTTTTGTTGATACTTACATAATATGTTTCTGAAACAGGTAGTCAAATGAATCAAAACCTTATCCCGTGTACAGTATATAAATACCGGAGATGAATTTTCAAAGGCAAATGGATATAATGCAGCTAGTTTCCTTTCTCAGAAGTAGTTTGAAAGCAAGTATTTTAGAGAGGGTGTTTAGTTCTAGGTAGGGCATGTCTGTGAGGATAAAACTGTCTACCTTTTCTCTGGTGTTTAAGCAGTTTTCTTCTTTCCATTTTCGTAGTAACCAAGATGTGTGCTTTATCTACTCATTATAAGCTTCAGGGCTTGAAGTGCTTGTGATTTACTTGATGTAAATGCTCTCAGCGGTGACAAAGGTGGAAATCAGTTGCCATGGCTGAAATTGTGATCACCTAGTGACCAACACGGTCTTGAGCTCCTTCAGTGTAGCTGAGCTTAGTCTTAGGTTTGGAGACATACAGATCATCCCTGGGTCTGCGCTTGGAGCCTTTTCAGCTTGGTAGGACCTTCCAGGTAGGGAATGGCACATTGTAGCCTCTGGGAATCTGAGACATCACATCAGAGGATGACATATGTAGAGGTTATTGACTCCTACTTCTTTACTGTTTCTGAAAGGAACGATGTTGGCATCATTTGTTTTCAGTCAGCACATCCCTAGCTATGAAGTTTTTAAAGGCACACCTATTACCATCGGCAGAAAATCAGAACCATAGTGGATGCTATTATTTCTAGAAGGAAGACCATCTTACATTAACACATAAAATATATGTGTTAAAACACTAATCAGAGAATCATTCCAAACACCTTTTATAGCCTAATTAAACAAATAGATGATGCACTTTGCATATTGCACACGGTGTACAGCATAGGATAAAAGCAGGGACTCTGTCAATCCCTGAAACTGACTCTGGACTCTCTTTCTCCCCAGAAACTTTCCATTCTCTTAACACATTTCACTTCATCTTACAGAATCTGATTGTGAGGCATATGAGCACAAGTATGTATAAGTAAGTTCTGTGGTGGAGAGGAGGATGTTACAAATTGACTCAGATGCCACAAGTGGCTCTTATCAGATGGACCAACTGTCGCTCATGTTCTTTAAGACAATACGTTACTCTTTAGGCAGAATAGCCCTTCGAATCACCAGCGTATCACAGTTGCCCTAAGAGTTAATGATTTTAAGGTTCACACATGTAAAACAAATCCTATTTTAATATAGAAGGCTTATGCTTAGTAATTAGCATTTTCCTTTTCTTTTGTTGGATAATATTGCAAGATATTCAGACTGCAAAATGTTTTTGTTGTTTAGGTTTTTTTTTCTTAAGGCTGAGTCAAGCTATAAGAAATTCTTTCAGTGTGAAGAAATGTACTTAATGAGTTCCATAACTTGAAGTGAGTAATTCCAACCCTCTATGACAATCATCTGTATGCTATTGAAGTTGGGTGATTAGACAGACATTTAATTAAAGGCAGTCTGTGGGCCAGATTCTTTCCTAGATATGTGATGGGAATTTGGGAATTTGCCAGGACTCTAAGTCATTGAGCTGTGATAAATTGCTTCTGCCATTTAAAATAAGAACCATTCAAATTTTTCTCTCAAGAATGGCTTCAAAGCCAACATATTACACTCACAGAGAATGAGGGAGAAAAGGCTGGGCAATTATAGAAGAAGTAATGTCTGATATCCCTTTTCTTTCCACAAAGTACACAGAAATCCAATTTTCATTGCCTGATTTCAGACAGCATTTGCATATCAGTAGAGAGCACCATTTTAGATATACTTCTAGGTCTACACTTCTGGTTGTGTTTGCATTTTTGAATACCAATGCTCTTAAAATATTTTCCCGATGAAATTATTGTGTATTTTAACATGTGACTGAGAATTTCCCCACTGATACATGCAATTTTCTGCCAGATATAGTTTTTCTTAAAGCCTTGACCCATAGCTCTTATAACTTAACAATATTTAAATTCATTGGTAGTTTCTCCTAAGAATCTGCCTAGAAGACCTCAGGTAATATCCATTAGTAGGGAACTCACAATTACTTCAAGGCTTACTCCCGTTTCACTTTGTGTAATAGGTTATAGGCTATTCCACTCCCCCTCTACTGAAAGTAAATGGTGTGTGGTACTAAAGTTGTGTCTATATGATATTGAAACAATCTGGTGGTTTAGTGAAAAGTCAGAGTATTTTCTGTGGGGCCAAACAACTGGTTGAAGTTTTTTACCTTTTGGCAGATTACTATGCTGTTGTACAGATTCAGTTGGGGATTAAGTAAACTCTTTCCTTTCCTTTCACTGGTTGCAAACTGAATTTGAATTTATATACTTTCTTTCCTGAAAACTTTTCTGTGCCTATGTACTTTCAACCTATTTAAATCAGCCACATCATTTTCACTTTCCCTCAGATTTTTCCTGTCATTTGTCCGATAGTAATGAACTTAAGTTACTCTTAACAAGTGTGATTTTATACAAATAACATTTTCATCATTTTGGATTTAGAGCTGTGGGAGTCTTGAGATTTTTTCCCTGTCATTTTACAAGTGAGGAAATTGAGACTTAGAGAGGTTAAATGCCTTGCCCAAGATTAGTCAGCTCATAAGTGGCAAAGCAGAAATTTGCTGAGAGCAAGCCCAATGTTCTTTTCGCTTCACTTTATGTGGCTTTCCCATGGTGTAGTAACACAAGTCTCTTTTTACTCCTGATTAGTTATATTGATTAAAAAATGTGCATATGTTCAGAGGCTTGTAATTTGTATATGGAAGGAAGTAAATCAGTCACAGAATAGAATTCACATCGAACATGTTCTTTAAGTCCCCATTTCCCTTGCAAATTGTATGTCACATATAGTGGATAAAATGTACATACATGCACTTCCCACTAATTTCATATGAGGCTTACAGGTGTGAACATTTCAGCAGAGTCCCCTGGAAATATCCATTTCATAATGGTATTCCATTGAACTAAGTTAACCATACACAAAAGGAGAGTTGCTCCCAAATAAGCTATTAGATACAGTTGGAGATTAGGGTAGTTTACCCTGGCAAGCATTAAAACATGTTGGCAGTGTATTTTCCCCTTGGTTTGATTCCATGTGCTTCTGTTAAATTGAGTGAAATGTAATACTTAAAGCACTTACATTTTCTTCAACATTGGCCTATATTTGAGGTTGACATAGGTTTTTTAGGTCAGTGTTAAGATGTCACTTAATAAAGAAATCTGAACTTTTTAAAAAGAGAAATACAAGTTTCCTTGATTGCTTTTTCTGGCAAAGGGATTGGGAGGAATGTTGGCAATGCAAAATTAACTCATGATTTGGGATGCACAATTGAACAAAAAAATAAAAGTGTAATCTAGATGGGATATTACCTAAAACAAGCCCAATCTTATCATTAAATCATCCTTCTCACTAGTCTGGGATATTTGACTGATAGACTTAATAAGTACTCACAGACTCAGACTATAATTATTTTAATTTTTTCTCTCTTTTATTTATTTTCCCATTTCTACTTTACTGAGCCAGGGGAGAGAGTTAAACTGGCAGTTTTTGATGTTGTAGATGAAATTAAAAGTTCACCTGTTGTAGAAAACAATTTAATTAGAGGTACTCTGGTTCTTCTTTGAAGAAGTTCTTGGTATCAATTCCTCAAGTTTTCTTGAGTGATTTTTATTTTAAAAAAATACATACTTTTTCCTTTACTTCTTATTAGGAATTTATATGTCTTTAGTCATTTGGCATCTAGAGATATTTGAAAATAGATTTATGAATGATTATTTTGTGGTCACTTTTCACACATTTACATTTGCTACTTGTGTTCTACTCCCAGGAATCATTGCTTAGGGCTCATCAAACTCTTAAATAATTTTTAAAAGTGTCCAATAAGTCAGAACATTTCACTTCCTTATACCAATGAAAAAAGCACATTTCTGAGGCACTTTTCCATGAAAGATACAGATTATCTGTATATTAATAGATCCTAGAACTATTATACATATCAGATTAGGGAAGAAGTTTATAGGGTTCAAAAATATTCTTGCCTCAAAAGTTGACCAGTATATTTCTTGCCTTAGGACCTAAGAGGAAATAAATATATTTCAGCTTTAGCATGAGGCTGTGTGATTCACCATACTGAAAAATAACCAACAATAAAATTTATTAAACATCCCAGGGAATCTGGATGAATTTTTTTTTCTTAAAAAAAAAACTTTTAAAAACAAGATAAAGTCTTATTCATTTTGGATAATTTAAGTATGACTCAGCCCAAATCTGAGCTACTAGCCCTATCATTCTACAGTAGCATTTAAGCATCAGGGTTTTTTCCTTTTGCTGGAATTTTGTTGGAAATCTTGAATGGGGAAGTAAGCTTATGCAGTTGTATTCCCAAAAGTGTGTTCAAGGTCAACTGACTTGATCCAGTGAATATTAAGAGAATTCCTTGGAAAGTAACTTTGGAATATGGTTTGGAATCAGAGTGTTATATTACAAATTAGTGAGGGTTAAGAGGATGAATGACCTAAGATACATAGACATTGACAAGTTTGTATATTTGGGAGTTGGCCTCTATGGAGTACAACAAATTGATGTTGCCACACCAGCAGGGTGGTAACTCCCCTATGCCAGGTGTCTTCAGAATGTTATAGAGGGCAGTTTAAGCACTTCCCTTGAAGACTTGACAAGCAAGTAAGATGAATTAAAATAACAACAACACCCCCCCACACACACACACACAACTTTGTAAGCATAGTCTAGTGAATGTGTGAAATCTTTAAAATAACTGGCTTTTATGTAAGATACAGTGATGGTTTTGTTTCACTGTGAATTAATTTTTTTTCAGTGAATCTCAAAGCAGGAAAAAGTAAAATGTCTTTGATAGAGTATGAATTGGTTGTTGTCCATTCTCAAAGAGTACCAAACTGACTTTACTATGTTGGGATCAAGGTATAATGTTTCTGACTGTGGCCGATCAGACCAGTAGGAACTTAGAACGCTCTATCACAGGTCAGGCATAAATAGTCCACGTGGACATTTGGAATAGAGCGTGAGGTGACAGTGATGACCCATGAGCTCACAATCATTAGATAAGAGCTTTCTGGTCCAAGAAAGTGGGTTAACAGTTCCTTTTCATGTGTTTCAAATTTCCTTGGTGAGAAGAAAGCAGTTGTCAATCTGTCTGTGATGGTTTATGGTGAGATCAAAGGTAGGTCTTACATAGTTCAGAGCTTAAATTTGTTGCTTTCTCAGTAAGCACTTAAAATGGCTGATGAGCTAATAAATACCCTTTCCCCTCACCTCTTTCTCCTGAGAAATTGACTTGGGAAAACTAACCAAATTTCATAAGCTTGGCTGTATATTATTAATCCCTTTCTGTGTTTTAAAAAATTTGTTTGTATATATAAGGCAGTACAGAGTATATTTTTATTAAAAATCTCTAACAAACCAAATTAATTTTTAAATAGAAAATGCTGGGGACTTCATTCTCATTTTTGTCATTTGTTTAATAAAGTTTAAGAAAAAACATTTTTATTTTGTTGATCCATTGTATGCACTGTTTTGTCAGCATGTACCTCTCTGGGAGAAAATCTTTTCAATGTTCTGTCTTTATCCTCAAAGCATGGTGTGCCTTCTGTTCCTTGCATTGTTTGGAGCGCTGTCTGATGTCTTTTTTTTTAACTGCAGAATACCTATTTGTACTTGGAATACCTGTTTTTCCCCCACATACAGTGACCCTGTTCCCTTCAAATAATGATCATGGTAATCCAAAAGCTCTGGGTTACTTCTCTGAGCCATACTTCCTTAGAGGTGGGTGAAATAAAAGGTGGGAGGACTAGCCTCTGCTGCCATTTGGAGGGTATCTTTTTTTATATTTCATTTTCTTAATCTTTCTTGTGATTTTAAAAAAATTTATATATTTGAAGACTTATTTTGAAGCAAGCAGGACCACTGTAGTTGTGGGAAGATATCTTGCTGAAACTGACAGTGTCTGTGGCAGTCATTTACAGAAGGGATTCGTTAAACAAAGGATTGGGTCTCACATTTTAAGTACGTGTGCTCCTGATATTTAATTGTGGGACTGGGTATTTTACACTTAGTTTTATTTCTTGTAATTTTTTGTGGGGGAGGCTTGGGAGGAGAGGAAATGGGAAGCATAAGAATGACCTTTAGCTTTGATCAATCCCAAGTCTTGTTGAGCAAGACATCAACCCTAAATGTAGATGGGCTTCAGCCAAGCACTGTCTGATTTCATCGTTTTCACTGCCTAATATCGCAGTATATCAACAAAGCATGGATTTGTACCACTTGAAGGGTTGCTGGCTTCTCCCAATAACACTGAGCTTGGTGACTCTTTAAGCATGTCAAGCCAAACTCATGTAACATTGTATGCACGGTATTAATATCTTTTGTGATCTAAACTGAAAGCTTTTACTTGTTCTAACAGGTATCTTTGCTGTAAAAATTGTGAATGGTTTAACTGTTCTATCTCACTGATGGCTGAAGCTTTGTCCCAAGTACAAGATGATATTTTCCATTGGTATGATGTGTTATACTCCCTAATCTCATGACCCTGCCACCACCACCACCACTACCGTCACCACCACCGCCACTGCCACTGCCACCACTGCCACTACCACCACCATGTTCAACTAAAGGTTTTCCTTTCTTGTCTTCCCCATATGTCAGAGCAAGGTAGTGCATTAGTGATCCAACACTACTTCTCCATTAATAGCATCTCTTTATTTTTTTGCAAAATTTGTTTCTATTGCTTTTCTGAGTTGTTTGATTTTTGAGCTCCCTAAGCTAATGTTTAGCTATTGGTGAAACTTTTCTCAAAAGACCTCGTATCGATAGACAACCTCACTGTTCTCCTGACTTCTTTATGTTAACAGTTAAGAGGACATCCCTAATAAACTGGTAATCCTGTAAAATAATTATTCTCATGGAACCTGATGATTTAATTAAAAAACATTCCTAAGACCTGTTTGACAAAGTCATTCAGGGAAAGCCTTATATAGACATTAAAATATAGTAAAGCCTGCTTAAGGAAACCCCACATAGTGATGGTTCTATAGAAAAGTGATATTCAGGGACAGATTAAATCTATACACAGATTTCACTGTAGTCTTTTTGAAAGCAATTATTATAGCTCTCAAAAAGTCCTTTCTAAAAAAGGGGAGAAAAGAATTGTTTTAATGTGTTTCCTCTATGTGCCTTTGAGTCATATCTTGGTACTCAACGGTAAAGATCTCTGGTATTTTAGGATGAAATTATGGAAGACAAAAATGTTTTAGAAGTGGCTTCTTGAAAACAGCTAAACAGATTTTGATTATGTAATCATCTTTATTTGAGGTGCTGAAAAAGGCATAGAGAATATTTAAAATATTTCTGACTTATTTATAATTCAAAAGGGACACTGAAAAAACATTCTGTTATTTTTTTTTCAATTGCAACCATCTGCAGATGTATGGATAGGTTACATTTTGATGGAGGCAGTACTTATACCAATTTAAAAATATAAATTACTTCATTCCTATCTTCTCAATGATTAAGCAGACTCATGTAAGTCTTGAAGAATAGAATAAAATTGCTCAAGATTCTATCTCAGATCTTTGATTTTTTCCTATTAAAAAAAATAACCCAACTCTTTGAATTACAGCTCTAAAGACATAAAATTTGCTTGTTTATTTAATGTTCAGCATGGGCACAACCCCTCACTTCCAAACCGGATAACAAAGTCATAGTGTATATAGAAGCCAAATGAGGGTTGTTAATCATAAACTGTTACACCAAATATATTATAGCTCTCATGATTAAGAGGCTATGAGGGAATGCTGACATGCCTCTCCAATGTGTGACCCTGCAAATTTCCTCTTCCCCAGAGCTGCCAGTAAAACAGAATTATGAGTGTGTTTTAAATTAATAAAATGGAGGAGCCCAACTGGCTGTTTTGCCGGGTGATGAATTGAAAAGTACAGTAAATACCATTGCTGTGCTATTTTGGAACCCCTTGATTCTCTGTATCAGGGGGATAAATATGTACATTTAAAAGGGATTTTAAAAGCAATTATTAGAAATGCTTCTCCTGGGGTTTTATATGTTAAAGGGCTTCCATTCCATGGAGACAATGTAATGTCTTCCAGCTAAATACTCAATCTCTTGAGGCACATTAAAGTAGCAAAAATATGTATGTGTGTATATATATATATATATCCCTAGAGAAATCATTGGAGAGATGAGAAGAATTTGAAAGCCATTAACCTTTAGATCTATTTGAAGGTTTCAAAAAATTGTAGTTCAACTTCTGGAAACAGTAAAAATGTCCATAACATTCCCAAAGCCTCCTAACTTTCAATGTGTAATTTAATTTTATAATAATCTCCTTTCTTTTCCCTGTCTTTCTCCTTTTTTGCCATAATACTTAGCTACATACTTAAAGGGGATGGTAAAGTTACACACTTACTTTGAGACTTTCTTAAAGGACTAGCTTTTGGGGGTAAGAAGAAGTAGGAAACAATTAGAAAATTGAAAAACTAAAGTTCATTGTTAAAAAATGAACTCGAATGATGGTTTTCCCCCCAACGTCTGTAGACCTGGGGTCTCCTAGAAGAGTATTAGAACAAGCTAACTCAAAACCATGCTTCAGAATGGACTATCTTAGGATAAAAATAAGTGACAAAATTACTCAGTGTCTTGTGTAGACAGCTTAGTAACTCTAAACATTTTGCTCTTATTTCTCTTTAGTTTCCAGAGGATACACAAATAGTATAGAATTAGATTTGTGTATACTTCAAATGTCATCAATTTGGTCAGATAGTTTTATATTGAAGTAGACAATTACCAGACTGCTAAATAAACTATTCATTGCCTTTGTCAGCATGTTTTACTGATTGCCTGAATTGTAAATAGCCTTTATATGAAGTTAGTCATTATTGTTTGAACTTCTTTCTCCCTTTCCCCCACCACTTTGGTGACTACAAGTATCAACTTTCTGAAATGCTTCAAGGTATACCTTCTTACATGTTGAGAATGTGCCTTAAGACTCCATTGGCACTTTCAGAGCTAACTAGCCAATCTTAAGATTTAGATGTTATTATTACAAAGTTATAAGATCATAGATCCAGATATGGAAGGAGCCAGTGACCATCTAGTCCAGTGCCCTCGTTTTTCAGTAAAAGACATTGATACCCATGCAATAGGACTTGCCCAGGGCTGCCTAGCTAGTAAGAATTAGAGTCAGAATTAAACCCAGTCTTCTAACTCCAAAGCCAGTTCTCTGGATAACTTTATATGGACATAAAAATGACCTTCAGGAAGCCTTAGTCCTTGTCCTTAGTATTTCGAATTCTTGGAATTGTTAATAGATTAACAGACAAGAGTACTTGGTAATTTATTGATAGGACAATTCCTGTGCCCCACTTTCCGTCAGTTTTAAACTTCCTAACTCTTCCTATATAACACTAAATAATTATTTAAAACTTGTCTGAAGCAAGATAAATGGATAAATCTGAGTAAACTGTCGATACTTGACCAGCATCACAAAGGGTGGAAAAAATGTACATTGTATATGTGAAATGTAGTAGGTTCTATCTATTGAAAAATGCTGAATTTGTCCATACTGCCGTGAATTATACTGGTTATAATGAAGTCTACTTTCTACTGTCTATTACTGCTGGTGTCTGCATTCGTCGAATGCATTTCTTCTAAATTCAGACTGTCTGCTTTTAAATGCCATTTTCTTCTTTCTTACATATATTCCCCAATGAGCTTGGTCCTTTTGATCTGCTGTGCTCCTTTTTTCTAATTCAAAATTTTCCCAAATAGATCTTTCATTCGCACTTTCCCAAGTAGATTTCTAGTTGAAACTTTCCTAACTACTAAGATAGCTTCTTTCCTTCTTGCGGGTGTGGTAGTGGTTGTGTTTTAATTTAGTCACCATTATTTTCCCCCTCTAAACAAAGGAGGTACTTTCCTCATTCTTGTTTGTTGGGCATGGTCCAGCAACCAATTGCTTTCTTTTTTGCCCAATCCCCATTCAAACTAGCCTCATTGCTGTTCTTGTCCTATCTGGAACAAGACACCAGGGAACAAAAAGAAATGGTCATGAAAACAAATCTATTATCTGATTGCTTATTGTTTCATCTGGTATACTTTAAAACTCAGCTACTCAGACTGTGAACCTCTTCTTATTCCAAGTGACCATATAAGGACTGTAGGTCAACCTACATGTGTCCTGGGTAATTGTGGTCTGATTAAAGAAAGTCACACCCAAGATTGTCACTCATGAGTCCTCAAAACATTTGTAATCTTTGATATCAGGCAGAGAAAGTAGCGGAATTTCTCTTGTAAATCAGATCTAGAGTAATAATGTTTTTTTCTTATATGATTTATAAAGAGTAGTATAGTACTTCTTTTAAAAATTGCCTTTTAAATTGGTTTTACCATTTCTACGTGATGAGTTTCAATACTTTTGCTATCATTGTATTTAGTTATGTACTAGTGTCAATAAAATTGACATTTGTGAAGCAAGCTCTGGCCTTTCTCTGGGATTTTACTGGGCATGTGTGGTGAAACTGGGTGCTAACGGAATAACACGGTATTGTCTCTTGTGTGTTCTCGCTGGCTATAAAAGTGATTAACTTTTTGATTTACCTTTTAAAATACTTATTTTCTGTTCTTTCTCTACAAAGATCACTACCAGTAGAACACATACTCTCATCTGTTTTTTCCAGAAGTGGTGGCTTTTCATACACTTGCTGATGGTGAACAGGATGCCTTTGTGAGAGAGCTGTGTGGGGCTACTTAGGGGGTGCCGACTGAGGCTGGGGAAAAGTTTGTTGGTGGTTTTTTCTTTGTGAAGTAATATGACCAAAATAAAGATCACACCCATGACCTTTTAGCTTTGTTAGCACAATGCTGAAATTACCTGAGCTAACCCTCCCTAGTTTCTATTGTAGTTGTTGTCAATAATCATGAAGTAAATATTAACCAATCGAGAAGCAAGAGATGAAAGGTCAAAGTTCAATCAACTTGAAGTGCTCCCTGAAACAAGTTATATTTCACACATCTTGCCTCCGTTATGGTTGTGCCTTATTGGAATGGCCCTTGGTTATATGTTGTGTGGCCAGCAGGCCAGACATTACAATCTACAAAACAAAGTCTTCTTATTTTCTTTGCTTTTAAATGATCATCAGTTCCATAGTTTAAATATTTTTACTTTGATGACAAAACATTTAGTCATTGAAATCAGTAGCTTCCTTGGTGGAAATTTAAAAATATAAAGTATAAACCAGATTAAATTATGGTTTTTTTTAAAGCTATGGTATATTAGACGTTAAAGGAAGGGAAGTTGAATATTTGGATAAGCTTTTTCATTTAAACATTCAGTAACCTGGCTGACTTTTAAGAGTCCATGAACACATTTTTAGAATTTTTAATATTCTGTATCTCCCTGTACAGAGAATTGACTGTCACTTTTTGCTACATAAAGTGGATTTGTGGTAATTTCTCATGATCTCCAGCTTTGCACACACAAAATGATGAGCTTTGCATGTAAATGTGATGCTAGTGTTTCTATCTCAAACAGTGAGAGAAGCATGGAGTGACACTACCAGGTACTCTAAGCTTGCTTCTGTTCTTTGTAGAAATGAGGCATTAGTTGCTTTCCTTTTGTGTTATCTATGATGTAATAGTGCATTTCTTCCAAAGCGCATTAATAATCTAGATTCCTATTAGTATAGTTTATTTCCTAATGATTTACCCACATCTCTTTGTGAAATATACTATTTTTATGGATTAATTTTTAGGAGCAATTATAGTACCCAAGAGAACAGAAAACTATTTTATATACATCATGCTCTTAAACTTTTACAGTTATAATCTGGGTATAGCAGAGAGATTCATACATTCTCTTAAATTAGCTAGTGGAAGTTTAGTTAAGTGGCAGTTACTCTCATTCTGGTATCTTTAGCTGTAAAGGCAACTGGAATTCAGAGAAGCAATTTATTAAGGAGCTAACAGTGTTTAGTTTCCCAAATACTAGTCAGACTCATAAAGCTATGAAATAAGTGAACCAGGCAGGTTCTTGTAGGAATTACTTTGTTGTTGCTGTTATTGTTGTTCTTCTTTAAAATCTCCCATCCCCAAACAGGCTCCCTGACTGGTAGTCCTCATCTCTCAGAACTGTCAATCAACTCTCAGGGAGGACCAGCTGCAGCAAACATGACCTTGTCTCCAAACTTGAGCCCTGATACCAAGCAATCATCTCCACTAGTCAGCCCACTGTTGAATGACCAGACCTGTACCAGGACAGATGACGAGGAAGAGGTCAGGAGAAAGGTATCTAGCTGAACTTATTTGGATTTGGCAAAGTTTCTTCCTGAACTTGGTGGTACAGTGGTAGGTCTGGAGTCAGAAAGCCATGAGTTCAAAAGTGACCTCAGACATTTAGTTGGTGTGGGTATGTGTGTCGGTGTGGGTCTCCATGTATCCATTCACACTTGTGCGCGTGTTAAGAGGGGCAGGGAGGATGAAATTGGTAATATGGAGCTTATTTTTTTAAAAAAGACAATGACTTCTGGTCTTCTCTGAGATTCATCAAAATAACAGATAAGAAAACAGCTTGCCAACTTTCCAGTTTAATACTTTTTTTTTATTTTGTGCGCCCCTTAGCCACCGGTTACCACGTTCCAGCTCTTATAACCCAGCTTGTATCCAGTCGAAGACAGGGCAGTCTGCGTAGCTTATGTTCTTTTCCCTAAAGGAAACAAGACTGTTATTTTTGCTTACTAATTAATTGGATTTCTTGTGTACTTTCCCTGCAAAAAAAAAAAAGCTTAATTATATAAATAAATAGCAATCAGTGGCAGCTAAGTTTAAGATCTTAACCTTTCAGATATTAAGTAACAGAGATATATGAACCAACCACAAATAAGGAAGACCTTTCATTTTCACCCTAAAAAGGCTCAGCTTATTCCTATGAAACATTCTCTCCACAGAAACTGAACTTGTAATGTGAAATCTAAGCAGTAAAAACTAGGGAGGTAGTACTACCTTTTTAAACACACACATAACCTGAGGAAAAGGCTAGACAATATCCTATCCCGATTTTATGTTTTTCTTTGGGAATTAACCTTTTACTTCCATTTTTAGGTAATATTTTTCTGATCTAAGATGAAAAGAAACATGTAGAAAAAAATGCAAACCAATTACATGAAGGGCTTTGTCCTTCTCAGTTACTGCCCCAGGATGTGGATGTCTCCATTCTTTTCAGGGAGGCAAGATAGTGTTCTTGCTAGACAAATACATGGTGTTAATGAAGTCTTTTTAACCTGGAAGCAATTCTTAAAAACACCAAACATCCAAACCACAGAACAAATAACAACTTAGCTTTTTAGGAAAAAAAAACTCACATAAATTCAGATTGTGTATTTTTGTTAGATCTATAAAATTCCCTGGTATCTATTTGGTGCTCAGGAGATGCTTTAAAAATAAAAAATTAGCTGTCCTTAAGATTTATGAAGTCCTTTCCTTCACATACCTCTATAATGTAGGAAATGTGAATGTTATTACTTCATTTTTACATATAACAGAACTGCAACTGAAAGATTAAATACCTAGCTACAATCCTAGTGAGCATCATTGCTAGGATTCAAATTTAGATACCTCTTCCCCAAGTTCACAACTTTATCCATTATTTGGCACAACACTAATTCTTTTTTTATTTTTTAAAGCAATTGGGGTTAAGTAACTTGCTCAAGGTTACACAGCCAGTTATTTCTGGGTGTGGTGCTAAGTATCGGAGCCCGGATTCGATCCCCAGGTCATCCCGACACTGGGGCTGGTCCTCTTACTCACTGTGCTACCTGGCCACCCCAACACTAATTCTTTTTGATAACAATAATGTTAATAATAAGGGGAAATGGTTTACTAAACCATGCATACCATTTTGTCTAGTGATTTCATTTATTAAACCTATTTCCCAAAGAGATCAAAGAAAGACAAAAAAGGACAGCTGTGTGCAAAACAAATAAACAAAAATCCCAGCCTTGTTAACCATCCTTTCTGTGGGGAAAAAATAAATGGACTTGAAGGAGATGCCCATCAATTAGAGAATGGTTGAACAAATTATAGTGTATGAATATAATAGAATACTATTGTGCTATTACAAATATTGAAAGGTTTCATTTGAGAGAACTCTGGGTATGCTTGTAAACAAATTGAAGTAAGCAGGACATAGAGAACATAGCAATAATATTGTAAAGACAAGCAGCTCAGGAAGACTTAAAAACTCTGATCATTGCAGTGTCCAACCACACTTGTAGAGGACTCACAATGTAACATGCTACCCACCTCCAGACAGAGAGATGTTAGACTCTAGGTGCAGACTGAGACATGGCCTTCATAAAATTGTTTCCTTAATTATGCATATTTGTTATAAAGATTTTGTTTTTCTTTTATTCTTATGAGATAGTAGGGGAGTGAGAGACAATAGTTTCAACTAAAAAAAATTAAATTTGTAAAACAAAAAAAAAAAGAGGGAAAAACAGTACTAGTTTCTGTTGTGCCAACCCATTCCATCAGTACTTTTCTGTCTCATTGTTTAGCTTAGACAATACCAACTACCCCAAATAAACAAATAACAGACACCTGGGTTTCTCAGTAGAACCATTTTTCACTCTAAGATTTGTCTCTTAAGATCTAGCTTCTTTTACCTATGTGTTTTGCATTTTACAGAGATTTCCAACTGACAAAGCGTATTTCATTGCTAAAGAAGTATCGACCACTGAAAGGACTTATCTGAAGGATCTTGAAGTCATTACTTCAGTATGTTACTTTTAACATTTTGTCCTCTGCCTCCATTTTTTCCCTCAATGATACTTTACCTGTGTCTACACTCTATCATTAATAATGAAGTTGGGTCTTCTTAAATTCTGTGTATGTAATGAAAGGAGAAAAAGACTTTGGTCCTTGGGGACTGATTAGACATCTGTAGTGTATTTAGTTTGGAATGTACCCTGCAAAATAATTTTTAGTAATTGTGGCTTTAAAAATGCAAAATAAGCAATTAAATTCTATAGTGTTGGAAATATGAATTAAACATTTGTCTTCCAATGTGCACTGATCCAGAACACTTTGTGTTTTGCTGGTTGTCAAAATGTAGTCACTTCTTTTCACCCTAGGGAGACTTGGAGGTGAGTGGAAGCCTCGTTGTAACTTTGATAACAAAAATAAATCCTGACGGCAGTATCTAGCGCACACCCCACCCCCCAAAAATGCCTATTGTTATTCTAGTCAGTCTTGGGAACTGATTCCAACCTTACTTGCTTAAATTTCTTTTCCTTAAATATTGAAGATACCTATTCTAGTCTCATGATTTTAGAAGACAACTAGGTACTTCAGAGATGATTCAAGATCTTTATTGAGTTTTTATTTCTTTTCATGGAATACTTGTCCAACCTCCATAACTTAAGTGACCTTATTTGTACAAAGTAGCATTATGTTGCTTGTTTAGAATTTTGTCATTCTTAACAAAGGTGTAGGATCTCGTCCTTATATAGATCTACAGAAAGCATGATGCAGGCATTAATTTTTTTTTCATTGGAGTATCAGAGCTAATGGAGTTAGCTCTGATATAATCAAGCAAAGTTCTAATATGGATTATTATGGAGATGGCTACTGAATATTTGGAAAAAAGAAGTAGTCATCACAAAGACAAAGCCTAGCTTTGATAAAAACAAGTAAAACCAGATTGTATTTTTTTTCTAAACTGATAGATCAGGAAAATAATGTAGTTATAGTTTATTTGGACTTTATTAGCAAAGCATCACATTAAGTAGTGTATGCTGTTCTTGTGCCTCTATATAAAGCATTCTTAATCTTTTTTGTTTTATGGATACCTTTGGCAGTCCAGCAAGCCCTATGGACCTCTCTCTTCTCAAAATAAAGTTTTTACATGCATAAAATAAAATACAAGGATTACAAAGAAAACCACTTATATATAGTTATCAGAAAGTTCACAGACCCCAGGTTGGGAACCCTGGCTCTAAGCCTATATGATAATGCAATTGCGGGGTGTTTAGAATTGGTTGAATGCCTGAACTCAAAATAGTAGTCATTAATGGTTGTGTTGGCTTGGAAAGAGGTCTAGAAGTCATCTAGCCTAATGCTTTCATTTATTTTGGATAGGGTTTTTTAAAAAATACTTTTTCTTTAAAAATTCTAGCCAATGACAAGTCAGATCAGATACCACACAAAGATCCTTCATGTTTTAGACCAACACACTGGTCTAATGTTTGGGCTCTTCCAAGGCTCTTGCTTGGCCCTATATCACCTGGATAAAGGAGTAGATGGAATGACTACTAACTTTGCATATAATGACTTAGATTTGATGCAAAGAAAACTTTTTAATAATTGCCAGTGTCCCAGAGTGGAATGGGTTTCCTAAAGATATAAGAGTTTCCTACTAACCAGATGTCTTTAAGCAAAGAGTGGATGATCATTTGGAAGAGATGTCCTTGGGAGGGATTCTTTTTCCAAAATAGATTAGACTAGATGGCTGCTAAGTTCCCTCCCAATTCTGAGATTCTGAGACACTTGGATTTATTTATCACTTTAAGTTTACAAAATGCTTTCTTTAAAAGAACAACCCAGCGAGAAATAAGGAAGATAGTACATGTGGTGGCAGCATGCAATTAAGTATCTCTATCATAAATTCTGATTTGAAGTAGATGCAGCTGGGTGCAGATTGGGTTCGAGGAACTTCATATTTAGAGATTTGCCTAAGTTATGACAATCAAATTATCCCAAATCTAGAAAAGAGCTAAGAAAGAAATAGTAGTTTTTACCCCCCCGGGTGAAGAAACCATACCTACCCATAATACTGTGCCCATCCAGGTGGGAAATATACCTTGTAATAATCTCTTGAGTTAAAAAAATCCCATAGCAGATTGCTTTTAGAATATAATTTCATTTGATGCTAGGTTTAAGTCTATGTAAATTAAAAATTCATTTTTTAATCTTTATACTTGCAATTTTGTTCTTTTTCCTTCCTTCCAGTGGTTTCAGAGCACAGTGAGCAAGGATGAATCGATGCCTGAAACCCTAAAAAGTCTCATCTTCTCTAACTTCGAACCTTTGCACAAATTTCATACAAGTTTTCTCAAGGAAATTGAGCACAGACTTGCCCTTTGGTAAGGATAGCCTTTTCTGTTTATCTCTCTTTCACCAAACTGAGAAATTATTCATCATGTCTCTAAATAGCTAACTGGAAGTACTTATTCATAAGAGGGTAAAATGAAAGACTGACTTGGTACCAGATAAATTGAGTTATCATAAAACCCATATTTTTTTAAATATTAAAATTTTTATGTTAAATGTTTTTAGTTTTTGGTGCATATGTACTTTTTTATAATGGGAAATCAGTTTTTGTATATGTAGTGGTCTTGCTAGTTATGACTTAGATAATTGCAGTTTTGTCGGCAGCTTCCAAAGCATCACACTTAGGAATGAGTCAGATATAGGCCTTTTGCTCTCCATCAGATTAGAGCCGTGTATTGTCCTTGATTGTAATGATATAAGACAACTTCTTTATAGTCTGTTTAATCTGATGCTTGTTGGCTAGACAGCCACAGTCAGTACCAGGTAGTTAATGTCCTCAACTTTCTTCATTATTGACTTAGTAGTTGGGGAGAATTCAAAGGTATGATGCTCAACTTGTTCCTCCTAGATGATTTTCTCCAAGAGTACCTGAGTTTCCTGAGGAGACTCAGTGTCTTCTGAAGGTTGGGAATATTTGGATTTTCTTTTCACTATGGCACTGAAATGCCTTTTAATGCCATTTCCATGGTCTTTGGGGCCTTTCACACCATCTGGGGAAAAGAGTGATTCATAATTTTTTTTTTTTGCTTTTTGGAGGGCAATTGAGGTTAAGTGACTTGCCCAAAGTCACACGGCTACTTTTTTGTGTTAAGTGTCTGAGGCCTGGTTTGAGCTCAGGTCCTCCTGACTCCAGGGCCGGTGCCACCTAGCCACCCCTATAATTTTTAAAAACATTCCTATGTTAAATAATCCAAATAAGAATAATCTCATAAAAGCAAAAGAGACTATGAAAAATGGGAAGGCTCTTATGGTTTGTGTGGTATTTGGTCTGACTTGTCATTGGCTAGAATTTTTATTGAAAATAATTTTTTTTAAAAGCCCCTCCCAAAATAAATTAAAGCATTGGACTAGGTGACTCCTAAGGTCCTTTCTGATTCTAATTTACGAACATTGATCCATATATTGTAACCTTGATACAAAGGATAATTTCATATCTGAATCTATCTTGGACAGTATCCAATGATGGGGGGAGAAGGGACACAGTCTTCCTCATAGTTGAAAAAGATTGTCTCAAAAGCTTGTATCTTGCCCCATAGCATGGAACATAAGAAAGATTTCACATACAAAGTTGTCAACAGCCACCGAGTTATGACCTTAGTGTTTTGTTTCTAGCTTTTTGCTTCCACAAAAAGTGCTGCCAAGAAGTTTGTCTATATAGATCTTTTCTTACTGGTGGTAACTTCGTTCAGTACTCAGTAGTAGAACACTGAGGTTGAAGTGTGCGAAAATGTTTATAATTTTTCTTGCAAATTGTTTTCCAGGAACAATCAATCAGTAAACATTTCTTTTTTAAAAATAATATTGTGTTTTTCCCCCAATTACATGTTAAAACAATTTTTAACATTTTTTTTAATGTTTTGAGTTCCAAATTCTCTCTCTCTCTCCCCTCCTCCCCTCTCTCTGAGATGGTAAGCATTCTTATATAGGTTATATATGCGCAATTATGTAAAACATTTCATATTTTTTTACAAGAAGACTTGAAAAAGAATGAAAGGAAATGAAAAACAACATTCAGTCTGTATTCAGATAATATCAGTTCTCTTTCTGAAGGCAGATAGATAGCATGCTTCATCATGAGTCTTTGGGGATTGTCTTGGATCATTGTACTATTCTGAATAACTAAATCATTCACAATTCTTCATCATGCAATATTTCTGTTACTATGTACAATGTTCCCCAGGTTCTCTTGACTTTGCATCAGTTCATATAATTCTTTCAAGGTTTTTCTCAAGTCATCCTTGTCATTTCTCATAGTACAATAATATTCCATCACAACCATATATTACAGCTGGTCATCTATTTCCCAATTAATGGGCATCCCCTCAATTTCCAATTCTTAGTACAACAAAAAGAGCTTCAGAAAGCAATTTATTTTTTTTTTTGCATTTTTAAAATGCTTTATTAACTTCTGATTTACATCATTAATTTCCGCCAGATTTTGAGTTACAAATTTTCTCCCCATTTTTCCCCTACCCACCACCCCAGAATAGCAGTTGTACAGGACATCCCCTCTCTCCCATATCTTCTCCCATACCCCCTTAGACTTTTCCAGTAGGGCATGGTGGATCTCTATGCCCCTGTGCCTGTATATGTAAAATAGTATTAATAATAGTATATATGTATATATAATTTTAAACATTTGGTTTTAAAACTTTGAATTTCAGATTCATTTCCTTCCTCCCTAGTCACCCACCCTTACTCAGAAGATAAGCAGTTCAGTATAGGTTGTACTTGTGTGACTAAAGCAAAACAATAACATAGTAGATATATTGTAAAAGACTAACTATATTTCCCTCCCTCCTATCCCACCTCCCACTTGTTGTATTCTCTACTTTGATCTCATCCCTTTTCAAAACTGGATGCCTCCAACTCCCCTCCCCCTCAGCCTACCCTCCCTTCCATTGTCCCCCCTCTCTTCCCTTCCCCCTACTCTCCTGTAGAGTGAGATACCCTATTTAGTGTGTATTTCATTTCCTCCCTGAGCCAAATTCAGTGAGAATAAGGTTGACCCATTCCCTTTTGCCTTCCTATTCTTCCCCTCCATTGTAACCCTTTTCCCTTGCCTCTTTTTTATGAGATAGTTTGCCCCATTCTGTCTCTCTCCATCTCCTCTCATTATATTCCTCTCTCACCTCTTAATTTCCCCTTTCAAGTATCATCCCTTCCTATTAAATTGGTCCTGTGCCCACTATGTATACCTGTAAGCATATATACACACATTCACATATGTATTCATATGCCCGTATACCCTCCGATTTAAACATTTATATATATATATATTTCTATTCCCTTTAACTATTTTCATACTGAGAAAAGTTTCATCAGTTACAATTATCATTTTTCCATGTAGGAATGTTAATAGTTCAACTTTGATCAGTGGCTTATGATTTCTTTTCCCTGTTTACCTTCTCAAGCTTCTCTTGCTTCTTGTATCTGGATGTCAGATTATCTATTCAGCTCTGGTTTTTTCATCAAGAATGCTTGAAAGTCCTCTATTCCACTGAATGACCATATTTTCCCCTGAAAGATGATACTCAGTTTTGCTGGGTAGGTGATTGTTGGTTTTAATCCCAGCTCTTCTGCCCTGCAGAATATCCTATTCCAGGCCCTTCGATCCCTCAGTGTAGAAGCTGCCAGATCCTGGGTTATCCTGATTGTGTTTCCACAATATTCAAATTGTTTCTTCTTGGCTGCTTGTAATATTCTCTCCTTGATCTGGGAAATCCGGAACCTGGCTATAATATTCCTAGGAGTTTTCTTTTTGGGATCTTTTTCAGGAAGTGATCAGTGGATTTTTTCAACCTCATTTTGCCCTCTGGTTCTAAAACATCAGGGCAGTTTTCTTTGAGAATTTCTTGGAGGATGATTTCTAGGTTCTTACTTTGATCATGGCTTTTAGGTAGTCCAGTAATTTTTAAATTATCTCCCCTGGATCTATTTTCCAGGTCAGTTGTTTTTCCCTTGAGATATTTCACATTGCCTTCTATTCTTTCATTTGTTTGGATCTGTTTAACATCTTGATTTCTCTTAAAGTCACTAGCTTCCCTTTTCTCCAATTTAAATCTGAGGGAACAATTCTCCTCATTGAGCTTTTGAGATTCTTTTTCCATCTGGCAAATTCGACTTTTTAAGGCATTCCTCTCCTCATTGCCTTTTTGAGCCTTTTTTGCCATTTGAGTTAGTCTGTTTTTTAAGGTGTTATTTTCCTCAGTTAGGCTGTTGACTCTCATTTCATAATTTTCTTGCATCATTCTCTTTTCTCTTCCCAATTTTTCCTCCACTTCTCTTATCTGCTTCTTAAGGTCCTCTATGGCCTATAACCAGCTCGTATTTTCCTTTGAAGCTTTTGGTGCAGGAGTTCTGACTTCACTGTCTTCCTCCTGTTCCATGCTTTGCTCCTTTTTGTCCCCCAAATAGGAGTCTAATGTTGGATCTTCTGTTTGTTTTGCTTCCTTTGCCTGGTCATGTTGCCCCTCAGTCACTTGACCCCTGGGCTTTTTGCCACAGTAGGACTCTGCCACCAGACAGGGGAGCTTCATTCCAAATGCTGGGTTTTTCTCAGCTGCCAGAGGTATTAGTTGGGTGCCCTCTCTGAGACCTCCACACACTCTGGCAAGCTGATCATGCACCCCAAGGACCTCCACCCTAGACCACAATCCTGATCCAAACAGGTTAAAGCAAGAGCGATTATCCCTCAGACTGGTCGCTTGGTCCCTCTACACTCTGCAGACCAGGAGCTGAAGCTGCCACGTGGTGCTTGCTGGCTGTGCTGGCATCTCAGCATCTTCTCACCCTGGGGGCAAAAGCTTATATACTCCCACTTACTGGGTCCGAAAGTCTAGACTGCACTGACCTCTTACTTTGTCCTTCACATCTATGTGTTGATAATTCTGGAGACGGCCACAGCTGCTGCTGATCTGGAGTCCCTCTGTCCTGCGGCTGGTCAGGCTCGCCCTGGGGCTAAAACCTCCGGCTCACTTGGACCTGGGCTTGGTTCCCAGAGCAGTGAGCTGGCCGCTTCCTGCCCTGCTGTCCTCAGTGGGAGGTTAGCTTCTCTGTGTCATTTTGTGGGTTCTGCAGCTCCAAAGTTTGTTCAGAGTCCCCATTTTACATTGATTGGGGCAGGTGGAAGCCGGAGCCACTTGGATGTCCTGCTTCTACTCCACCATCTTGACTCCACCCCAGCAAGCAATTTCTTAAGTACTTGGGAATAAAAAAAAAAGGCAAAACAGTCACTTCCCTTAAGGAGCTTACATTCTAATGGGAGAAAATTAAACCTTTTCTAACCTCCACTAGTAGAGGTTGTTTGTAGTAGAGGTAGTAGAGCTTGTTTGTGTTCCTGTGTTTTCTCACAAGCTTACCATGTTTGCTATCTTGATGAGTACTCAGTGATACCTGATAGTATTAATTTGCATTTTTCTGGTAATTTGTAATTGTGAACATTTTTCAGGTGATTTTTTATAGTTTTTACTACCTTAGAAAATATTTTTCATTTCTGCTGGTGAATGACTCTTAATATATTTTCGTCTGTTCCCTTTAAATTGTCAGTGTCAGATTTTATCACAAATAGATTATGCAAAGATTTTTCCCAATCTATATCTTTTCTTCTTCTTACTGCATTAATTATTCAATAAGAGCTCTGATTTAATTCCTTTTCTCTTCAATTCTTTTTTTAAGCATTTATTAAGTACCTAATATGTTCTAGGAGCTGTACTAAATACTTTACAAATATTATTTCATTTGACCCTCACAAGAACCCTTCATGGTCCAAAGTGCTATTATTAACCTAATTTTGCAGTTGAAAAAACTGAAAAAGACAGAGGTTTGTTTATTTTTATTTATTTATTATTTTTTTGCTTTTTATAGGGCAATTGGCGTTAAGTGACTTGCCCAAAGTCACACGGCTAGTAAGTATTAAGTGTCTGAGGCCATATTTGAACTCAGGTCCTCGTGACTCCAGGGCCGGTGCTCTGTTCACTGCACCACCTAGCCACCCCAAGACAGAGGTTTAGTGACTTGCCCAGCATTACATAGCTTGGAAGGAACTGAGGCCAGATTTGAACTCAGGTCTTCCTGATTCATCCCCAGTGTTCTATCCACTGTGCCACCTATCTGCCTTTTAGGATTTCTCAAGACTTTTGATGTTCTTTTGAACATTCCATTTTCTTTTTTTTGGTTCTGGTTGTATTTATTGCAGAATTACACTCTTATTTGAGAGATTTATTCCATTGGTATTGATTTATTTTATAAATAGCTTTTCTTTACCTACTTATTCTTCTCTGTGATGATTATTCTATATGAATTTCCTTCCTTTTCCCCCCTTTTGGTCATTCTTGGTTTTTTATACAAGCATTTTCTAGCTATTTTCAGTTAGAGTCCCTAAATCTAGATACAACCTCTAATTCATTCATTTTTTTGGAAGGTACAGACTTCATCTTGATGAAAGAAAATGTTTTTTATAACAACTGATGCTATCTAGTAATGGCACAGATTGCTTGTAAGATATTCCCCATCAGTGGAGATGTTTAAGCAAAGCCTGGTTGATTATGTTTCTGGCCTTCTCAAGAAAAAATTCTTTCTTTGAGTGGGAAGTTACCAAGATCCTTAGTTCTCCAAGGTCCTGTGATCTCCATTTTATAGTCAAAACCCAAAGTTGCTTGGCAAGAGACATTAAACATAGAGTTAGTGAACAAGAGAGATCTATCTTCTTCATAAAAAGCATTTTTATGCACTTATTAAGATTTATAAAGTGCATATTGTCTCAAATGCTTGAGAATGGCATAGAAATTAATTTTAAAGGTTACTCAGTAACAAGAATAACTCAGAATATGGAACCATGTTATATTAAATTCATAATATCAATAACCTCTGTATACATGTACATAAGGATATGTAATAAACCTTTGTCAACAGGAGGAAGTTTCTGGGGGTAGATACTTACCAGGAAGCAACTCCTAGAGTCCTGGTTCAAATAAACACACCTGTTTACATCACTAAGTACTAGTGGGTACTCCCAAGTAAATACGCCTGTTTAGAGCATGTAATGATTCAACAAAACCTCCTTTTCACTAGAAAAGCCTAGCTAATACTATTTCTTCAAAAGCAAAGGAACAGGTTTGGTGACTTCTGAAAACAGTGAAACTACTTTAAAAGGTCTGTAGGGAGTTTTTTCTCTTGTCTACTCCATAGTCTAACTGTGGTGTGGAAATGACCCTGAGCTCTTCAAGGCTATACCTGCAGAACCCTACCTCTGGAAGGCCCTAACAAGCTGGAACAACTTAGGCATAAGTTTATCAGTGCACTATTGTCCAAGAGCCAGTAAAACTAAACTTAGAATAGCTTTTAATCAGTCAGTTAAAAAGTTGGTTGAAACAGCTAATAATTTTGTCAAAGTAGCAGGATATAAAGAAAAATTCCTCTAAGTCATCAGCATTCGTAATATGCCACAAACAAAACTCTGCAAGAAGAGATAGTAAAAAGCACCCCATTTAAAATAACTCTAGCCCATATAAAACACATGGGAGTACTCTGGCCAAAGCAAATTCAGCAACTATATAAACAAAATTATAAAAAATTTTATACAAATAAAATCAGATTTAAATAAATGGAGAAATATTAGTTGTTCATGGGCAGGCAAGGTCAATATAACAAAAATGACAATTTTACCCAAACTATATATTCAATGTCATTCTACCTAAATTACCAAAAAATTATTTTACTGAATTATAAAAAATAATAACAGAATTCATTTGGAAAAACAGAAAGTCAAGAATATCAAAGAAAATAATGGGAAAAATGTAAAGCAAGGAGGTTAGTAGTACCAGATCTTAAAACTATATTATAAAGTAGTAATTATCAAAAATATCTGTTACTGGTTAAGAAATAGAAAGTAATTGAATAGAGTTGACATACAATTTACAACAATAAATAAACATAATGATCAGAAAGTTGGCCATCAGATAATGGATGTTCCTGGCCATAGTAACTGAAGAATGATGTCTGGTGAGAGGCACAGGCAATTGCCATAGGGATAAAATCAAATCCTTGAAGTATCAGGGTTCACTTACTTGGTGGAAGAAGAGTAAGCCATTTGTAAACTTTGGCATTAGGTTTATATTTCCAACTCTAGTCCAAAAATGACTGTTGTCCTGGCTCCTTACTAACTGGGTGAAGATGCTTTTTTTTTTTAAACTTGGAAAGAAGTGACTCTTTGGTTAAATAATTTTAGCAATATTTAGAAATATATAAATGACAATTATTTTTTGGGGTTTCTAGAAATTATGAACTTTATTCAGTTTTTAATTAATTAGAGTGAGGGACTCTCAGAAACTTCCAGATTTCATTAAAAAAATGTATGGTTGGTATAAGGCTACAACATCTCACCAGTGATGCCTTGTGAGTCAAGGATTTCATCAAGGACAAGGAAAAGGTGATGAACCAATAGTGGTTGAGAGCATAGAAAATGAGGAGGTGACGGACAGACATGTTAAGTGTTGCCCAAGTCATAGCCAAAAAATATAAAAGACCTATAGAAAGTCTTGAGTGAGCTGACGTGATCCACTGTGGATGACTGCTGCAAAGGCCTGTATCCTAATTGTGCAGGACAGTAAAAAAGAGAGGTTGCAATCTGTATCAGGAGAGAGAACCCACAACCAAGGAGATCTCACTCCCATTGAAGGAAGTGAGAGAATTCTAGAAACTTAATGGATAGGACCTTGACTAGAAATTAAAGGGAAAAGGTTATATCAGTTATGATCAAGTCTCTTTCTTTTCTATCTGGCTTCTACTTTAATAGATTAAACTGGGCTGAACTAAGTGCTCAAGATACTTAGGAATAGTTTAAGCCTTATCCTTTGATCACTCAGAATATTTGTAAATGTTTTCTGATATTAGCATCCTTAACATGGTATATTTCCGTTTCTCTTTATATAAACCAATAGTACTTTGTTTTTTTATCTTAAAGTTTAATTTAAAAAAATCTATGCCCTGTTATCTCATTATATAACATCTTTATCAAGGAAATAAAACACCTTTTAAAAAAAAAGTTCAAGAAAAGGCACAGAGAAATTGACATTGCAGGCTCCCATAACAAGAGGGTTTAGGAATTGTAACTAAATAGAAGTGAATTCAGCTGTGCTAGAAATAAAAATAAAATAAATGGATTTTAGTTGTTCGGAGATTTTCCCCATCAACAGTTAAATTACATAATATTTGCGTTCATTAGGTACTTTTTGATGATTGTGTTTAGCTTGACTCCAGTTCAAGTTAGAACAAAGGACACCATTTTACAATATTTGTGATATTTTTTTATTACTCTAATAACTGAAAGAAGAGGAAGAAAAATACACTTCCCCCTCTGCTTCCCTCACTATTTAGTTTCTTTTTAAACAGTGTGGGCTGTTTGGCACTCATTCCTTTGACAAGTGCATCTTGAGAAAATGTTTGCTCCTCCCTCTTGACTTAGGGAAGCTTTTGTTATTCTTAAAATCTTATGTTGCATCTTAAAAGCTTTTGGGGAATCAAATTTTTCTCTCTGTTTTCTTAACCTTCCTGTAATGTCTGGGAAATTCTTGAGGCATAGTGGATTTTTTCCCATCCTCTCTGGCCCAAAACCAGGCCAGAAGTTGGATTCAGTATCTGAAGTTAAGAAAGCTTACACATACAACTTCAGCTTATCATCTCCATAGCAAAAATTTCCAAAGGGGTTTTAAAATGATTCTGGCATGGTGTTAGATCTCTGATGTTGTAGAGTTCACTTATAGGAAGTCAGCATCCTTCCCTGCTCTGATAGTTGGTGGTGCTAATGTACAGAAGGGCTTTTAGCACTCCAGGCAGCCTGAGTTAGGGGGATTTGGGGTGAGACTGCCACAAACAGTGGCAGATTTATTCTTCGGTTCTGGGAAGAATTCTTTCATGGAGAAAAGGCTAAAGAAGTAGGAGGTTACCAAGGGTCATCAAACCACCCAATAAGTTTTTCACTCTGCATTATGATACTAACATTGAAATTTTATTAAGTTATTTCAGGTTAGAGGTGGAGGGGGTGACTTACTCATTCCCCATACTCTACAATTACATACTTGCATGCCTCCCTCCATAGTGGTTCCCAACTCACAGCTGTTATACACTAGGTTGATTGATGAAATAATTTGTCACAATTCAAATATTAATTCAACTCAAACATTATCATTTTATGGCTTCATATCAAGCTCCACCTAGTCCCTTGAAGGGTTTACATTCTGATCATGTTCAAATCTTTGTAAGGAGTTTGCTAGAAGTAGGTAGGAAAGTTTATTTTGACTAACCCTTTAGGAGTGCTTCTTGGGGCTGTTGCCAATTATTACATTGAGGGCAACAGCATAAAATGTTATGAAAATCTGGTTAAGATCACAGCAGTTCTATGCCATGAGAATGAATTGAATAAGATTATTTTCAGTTCCCTTGTGCAGCTGGGGAAGAAAATGTTCTACATCCCTCCTAACTCTCCCTCCTTCTCTGGTGGAGGTGGGTATGGGAATGGGAAATAAAAGAAAGTCTTGCTTTTTCACCTGTCGTGGCTCTCATTCCCTTTTAGCAAGAGTGAGCTCATTGGATGACTGCAGCTACTTTTGTCTAAATAGTGAGAATTCTAAATAAATTCAATTCAACAAATGTTTGAGTACTGTGTCTGTGAATACAAATAGAGAAAAAGTGAAATGTTCCTTGACCTTATTAAATTTAAATTTTTCTGTTTTATTGCCATATAATAATATTAATCAATAATAGTCATAATGTTAACATTTACAAAGACTTTGAAAGTTTGTCAGGCATCATACCTACACGATTTCTCTGTGAGGTCAGTGCTGCAGGTATTATCATCTCTGTTTTTCAAATCATGAAATAGGGGCTTAACCTAGCACTGATTTCACTATACAACTGTTGTTTCTTCCACATGTATACAAATAAGTAAACATAAGATAATCTTAAAAAGACAAGGGCACTAATGGGTGGGGGGTCAAGAAAAGTACCTGATAAGTATGAAGTGGTACCTGAACTATGGATTTGATAATGTAGGCAAAGGACTTTGCAAACCTTTCAAGGCTATGCCATTGCTATTGTTATAACGTATGTGCATATATAATGGATGAAGAGTGAGTGGGAAGGTATTTCTTCTCTATCTTGATTTGCAAAGTTAGTGGCAGTATCAGAATCACCAGAATTAGCCAGATACAACCTTTTCTCTGCTTTATAAAGGGAAAGCAACCAATAACAACCCCAAAATTGTTTGTTGTTGTTTTTGAAGAACAATCCACAGAGATGGAAGTCAGGCAATAGTTGATAAAACTTGCTATACTGATATTTAGGCATTTTAGTTGTGTCTAACGCGTTATGACTATTTGGGGTTTGGATGGCAAAGATGCTGGAGTGGTTTGCCATTCCTTCCCTAACTCATTTTACAGATGTGGAAACTGAGGCAAACAGAGTTAAATGACTTGCCCAGGGTCACACAGCTAGTAAGTGTCTGAGGCTGGATTTGAATTCATGAAGATGAGGCCTGATTGCAAGCCCAGTGCTCTATCTACTGTGATACCTTTGAACCAATGTCTAGGGAAGAAAAAACACTGGACAAATCTTGGGGGTTAGAAAAAGAGATGGTAGGGCGGTGTTGAGAGTGAAAATTTTCTTATTTTAAGGAAGAATGGTGAGTAAAGAGTAAAGGGGGGGGGTTATATCCCTTAGGACTAGTCAGTGGGAGGACAGTTGATTGACACTTTTCCATACCCATTATGATGGTCTTTATTTTCTTCTTCCTTGGAATCCAGAGTGATGATCCCAGGTTCTACTGCTTTTCTATTTCAGCTGCCCTTAAAATATTTTTGAGTGATCTTATAGAAGATGGAATACCATTACAACCCATATTCATTTATAAAATCTAAACATCCATCTGTTTAATTGTATCTCAAACATTTAATGTAAAAGAACAGCAGGATAGCAGTTTATTCTAGGATTATTTCTACCCAAACTGCATCAAATATAGGATGAGGAAAATTAAAACCATGACACAGCTGACATTTATATAGCACTCTGAGGTATGTTTACATATGTAATCTTACCGTCATCACAGCTGTGTTTTAGGAAGGTAGTCATGATGAACTGAAATAGCCCTGGATTTGGTGTCAAATGATTTCAGCTAATCACTAGATGCCTTTAGGCAAGACCCCACTCAACTGGGCATCAGCACCCTCATCTATAAAATGAGAGGGTTGTGCTAGAGACGTTTCTAAGGTATCATCTAGTTCTAAATACTACAAATATATTTTCCCCCTAAGAGCAAAATATAATTTTAAAATATACTTTAGACTTATTTCCTTGTTACCTTATTATACACTATCCATCTTTTCAAAAATGCTTTCCTTTATAAAATTATTGTATCTTTTAAAAAAGGGCATAGATGATCATTCCATTTTGCAAATAAAAAAATAAGCCCACAAGAAGTTAAAAACCATTTTTCTCTTTAAATATTTTCCTCTTTTAATATGAACTTAAGTACTAAAACATTTAAAATGAAGATTGCATGCAAAATTGAACTTCTATTACACAGTTTTTTAAAACTAATAAATTTGAAACAGTGTTCTTTCTACTCCAACAATCTGCTTCCTATAACCTAATTATCTTTACATTAGGCTTCTTAATGTGGGATCCATATATAACATAGATACATATATATAGAAATGTAACTTTATTTCAATACATACTTATATAATTGTATTTTGATATAACTAATTTCTTCTGAAACTGTATTTTATGTTGTACATTTTAACATATTATTTTGAGAATGGGTCCATAGACTTTGCCCATCTTCCACAGGGGTTTGCAACATAAAAAATATTAAGGACCCTCTCTATAATGTTTCAGTCATTTCAGTCATGTCCAACTTTTTGTGACTCCATTTGGGGATTTCTTGTCAAAAATGTGGAATGGTTTGCCATTTCCTTCTCCACATCATTTTACAGGTAAGGAAACTGAGGCAAACAAGGTTAAGGGACTTGCCAAGGGTCACAGCTAGTAAGTATTTGAGGTCAGATTTGAACTCAGGAAGATGAATCTTCCTGACTCCAGGCCTGTCAGTTTCAATACACTCTTTAATTGGTAAAATACTTAAACCCTCCAGAAAAGCCCATTTTTAACTTATTGCTTTCAAAAGCTACATTCCCAAAGGGAGACCCTATCCTCAGGCTTATAACATTTTATAGGATAGTTCTGTGACTTTATTGCAGACAAGGTCATCATTACCCAGTAAATTTTGTTTCTTTCAGGCTTTTGAATAGATTTTATATCGACCGTAACGAGGGGAAGCATGCCGAGTGAAGGAGGGAGCTCTGTTCTGATTTAGCCTGGTTTATTTGCCACTGATTCTTACTGCCTCATGACTGTTCCCCAGAAACCTGAAGGAAATAATGTACAGTGATAATGTTGTGTATGCTCACCTTGGACACGGTGTACACTTTAGTATTTTTCAACACTTATCATTCCATTTTTAAGAGTCCAGAATATGATTCCTTATTGGCAGATGTCTGCCATTTTCATTATCTAATACTCAAAGACTTTGTGCAGATTACTTAACCTCTCTCTCTGTCTCTGCCTCTATTTCCTAAGCAGGTTGATTAATTTGATCTTTAAGGTCTCCCAGTCCACCAGCTTTTACATGATATGACTACTTTCTCTCTTCTTTGTCCTTCTTTAGAGAGTTCATTGTTGAATTATATACTAGCTGTAAAATGTTTAAACGGAGTCAAGATGATTTGAAAATAGGGTGCCAGGGGCAGCTAGATGGCGCATCAGCCCTGGAGTCAGGAGGACCTGAGTTCAAATCCGGCCTCAGACACTTAACACTTACTAGCCGTGTGACCTTGGGCAAGTCACTTAACCCCAATTGCCCTGCCTTCCCCCACTCGAAAAAAAAAAGGCGAAAAGAAGAAAACAGGGTGCCATTTTTTTTTTACTTGCTAAGAGGAGGAAAGAGAACAAGCATTTCTATAGAGCCTGTTATGTGTCTAGCCACTCTTCCAAGTGCTTTTTCCAAATATCTGATTTCATCCTTTACAACCACCCTGTGAGGTAGGTTTTTAATTTTATTTATAAGGAAACTGAAGCAAACAGGTTAAGTGACTGGTCCAGGATCACACAGCTAGTAAGTGGCTATGGCCCCATTTGAATTCTCATGTTCTCCCTGTACCACCTCCAAACATTGTATTTGCTCATTGATAAGTGCTAAGTTAATTATAACATGCAAGTTAAAGTGGGTGGCATTTATAAGGCCTCTTAGGCCTCCCCTGATTTTTTTGTGCTGAAAATGCCAAACAAATGTTCTTGCTGTGGGCATTTCCTTCATTACAACACTACATATTTGCACTGACGACTTCTCAGGGCAAATAGTCTTTCTATACAAGGACTCTTTTCACTTGTGAGGTTAACATCCGGAGGATGTTTTGGAAGAATTATAATTCCCTTTTCATGTTATTCACGACAAACATGACCTTTTCACGGTTCTTCACAGTAGAACAAATTCTGTGGTGATTTGGTTGTTTCTCTGATTATGTTTTTAGAGGGTTGAGTTTTTGTTTTGCTTTTTAAAATGCAGGTTTTCTAGAGGTTTGAGATAAGGAAGATTTCTCCACATGACGCAGTAGCATCTGAAGCCACATAATGACCTAAAGACATGTAGACTGGCTGATTTATATGCCTAGTGATGACAAAAGGCCAGGGTTGTGGGCGGGAAATGAGTTTTGCTTGATGTACAAAGGAATTCTTTGAAAATCACATATAAAATGTTCTGTCTAGCTTCTTTCCCCTGTAAGTTGTGATAGGCATCTGAAGTCAAAATCTAGTTTTTAAGAGTTTAGTAAATGAATAGGAAACATTTCATTGTTAATTGTTGAGCTCTAGGGTGCAATTCTTTCACCTTCTGTGGTGACCTCATCACTGGACTAATTGTTTTCCTACGTTTCATTCTTAGCTTTGGCATTCGTTGCTGATGATCTTAATGCCTTTGCCTGCCAGTTCTATAACCTCTCCAACTCCTTACCTTGCATATCACTAACTTCTAAAAGTGTTTGTTGAATTTCTTCCTCTTGCCAAACCTGGGCTCATCTGCACCAGCGTTCAATCAGCAAACATTTACTAAGCAACCACATATACTGTGGGTATACACTGTGCCCTGCTAGGATGCTGGAAACAAAACTACAACGAATGAAACAATCGTTACTTAAAGCTACCTTACATTCTGCTGGAAAGACAAGTGTGTGTATGTGTGTATGTCACATATATACTTGTATATATAAATACAGGCCTAAGTATATATGTCCCCATATTTGTGCATAAATATATGTACATACAGAAGGAAATGTAAAGATAATAAGTAGTTTGGGAGGGAGGGCACTAGCAGTCATGAGGATCAGGACAGGCTTCATCTGATAAGATGGTTTTTGAGTTGTGTCTTGAAAGATGAGGCCAGGAGGTGAGAGGTGATGAGAGTCTCAACTAAGATAATAGATGTATGAGAAGTGGCTGGATACAGTCGATATTATGAGGTCGAATCAGCAAGCCTTAACAGTAGATTAGATATGTGGGGTGAGGGAAGTACAGGATACTGCTAAGGTTAAGAAGAGAGAAAATTGGGGACACCAGCCCTGGAGTCAGGAGGACCTGAGTTCAAATGGGGCCTCAGACACTTGACACACTTACTAGCTGTGTCACCTTGGGCAAGTCACTTAACCCCAATTGCCTTGACAAAAAAAAAAAAAAAGAAGAGAGGAAATTGGAAGAATGATGGTGCCTTTAGCAGAATAAGGAAATTTGACAGAGAAGTGGGTTTTGGGGAGAAAGATAATGAGTTCACTTTTGGACATGTTGAATTTGGAATGTCTCTGGAGCATCATGACCTTGATCCTTTCAACATTCCTTGTTCTCTTGGACTGTTACCCCCATTTATCTTTACTTTTCTCCCTACCCAGTCTTGCTCCCTTCCTTCCAAGGCTAATCCCTGTTCCAAGTCATATTGACCCCATATTCCTTAACATTTCCAGAATCTTGCTACATCGATTTTCTGAGATCTTAACTCTATCATTGTTTGTTATTTCAGTTAACCAAGCAAGCAACAAGAATTAATTAAGCTCTGTTATGCCCAGAACTGTGCTGGGTGCTATGGATCCAAAGATAGAAATTAAATAGTCCCTATACTAAAGGAGTTTACATCATTGTAAGACAAATATCTGAGTGTGCACGCACATATGCACACAAATATCTGAGTGTGCAGGCACATATGCACACAAACACATAACAGTGTGTTGGTGCTGAGAATACAAAGACAAAAAAACAAAACAGTTTCTGACTACTAAGAGCTTGTGTTCTACAGGATAAGGGATAAAGGAAGCATAAACTTCCTGGTGTTTCTCCTTGAAATAGTCCATTTTATTTTTAGAGAGCTCTAATTATTAAGAAGTTTTTCCCTACTATTAAGCCAAAATGAACATTTCTGCAATTTCGTCCATTGGCCCAACACCTGCCCTGTTGGGGAGGGGATTAACATAAATCCATCAGCATTATGCTGGTACATATTTAATAAGCAAATCTCACAAAAATGTGCCTATGACATAGTTTTAAGTTTAATGCACATTATTAACATTTTCTCCATTATTTTTTATGTCTTGATGATCAACAAAACAATAAATCCAGCCCAGATTTGTAACATCTGCCAATTTCTAAAGTGTAAAAGCTCACACTGAAAAATCTAACAATCAACCCTTTTGAAACTGTTCAAGCTGGCTCAAGTACATTCCTGGCAGTTCCTCTTCCACATAATAATCTTTTGAATATTTGAAGACAACCATCTTACTCCCACTGTCATCATTCCAAACTTAGAATCCCCAGTTCCTTCAAGTGATGCTGTGATAGTAATGGCAATTAAAGATTCCCCTGTATTGGCTTGGTTTTCAAATTGATTGTGTTAAAACCCAGAGCTTGTTAATCCCACCTGTGGGATGGACTTTTTGATGTGAAAAGAAAGTCCTGAACTGGGAGGAGCTGGTGACGTAGATTTGGAGAGACACAAGACCTTTTTGGAAGCAGCACCTCGTGGAGAGAGAGAGACTAAGAGAATTGCTGGTGGCCGCTTTGAATTGCCCTGGACTTTTGAGACCTGCCCCCTGAGCTGCCAAGGACTGAGGAGACATGGCTGTTTTGCTGGTACTTTGTCTGTCTGTTTTGATGTTGTTTTGCCAGATTTGTCCACTGGTGAAAGACAGTCCTGTTGTTGAAGAAGTCCTGGAACCTGGCTGTTCACTAAGAAGCCCTGAGACTGTCCTGCAGACAGAGAGTGAATACTGTCCACTGGTGAAGGACGGTGCTGTTGTTGCAGGGGTCTGGAGACTGTCCTGCAGACAGAATGAATACTGTCCACTGGTGAAGGACAGTGCTGTTGTTGCAGGGGTCTGGAGACTGTCCTGCAGACAGAGTGAATACTGTCCACTGGTGAAGGACAGTGCTGTTGTTGCAGGGGTCTGGGAGCCTTTCTGTTGGTTCAGAAGCCCTGAAGAAGGATTTTCTTGTTGGATGTTTACAGAAATCCTGGGAGAGGGCTTTGCTAATGTGTTCAGGGGTTCTAGGACTGTTCTACAGACAGAGGATAAATTCATGAAGGGATTGGCAATGTATCTTATGGCCTTGCTAAGCCTTATCTCCCCAGGAACTAAGATTGCTGAGAACTTGCCTCCTGTCAAGATGAAGAAAAGACCTCCATTTGGGTATTAAGTGCTGTGTTTAAACTTGATGTAACTCTGGGGTAGATTCAATTGTGATCCAGGGGTGGGGAACTTTTGACCTTATGTTTGGAAACTAATCTCCATTTAAGAAGAGGGGCTTTGTGGTGGACTTAATTAAGGTATAGCCTAGGGGTGGAGAAGTATTTAGAACAGAGACTTTGTAATTGATTGAATGATTGGAAGGTCCTGGGGTGGGGTAGTCCTTGGAGATTATTTAATCACACTTAGTAAATGCTGTATTTTGAATGATGTCATGTTTTGATCTTCTCTGTTCTTGGTTGGTCACTGAATAAAATGGAGAGCACCTATGCTGGTATTCTGAACCTGGGAAGTTGTCTTTGCTTGGCATTACAGTACAGATGCTTATATGAAATCATCCTGCTCACATTTTTCTGATCTTTCCTTGCTTGCTGATATCCTTGCTGAAATGAAGTATTGAGAACTGGACATACTACTTCAGATGTGGTCTGGTTACTGTCACGATAGATAGTAGAAGTTTTTGAAATTTTAGATGTCATTCTGTACAATTGCAGAAGATCTGCCTCATTTGACAACTTTGCATGCTTGCAGATGACTTAACTCGCAAATCTGAATTAAGCAATGTCTCTTTCTACTGTTACAATTTGATCAACATAATGGCAGCTTTGGATGTCAAGGGTTTATTTATGCTGATGCAAAAACTCAACTTTCTAGTTAAGGGCTAAGATGTTCATGGGTCATTTTTGAGTATTTATGTGCCTGAACTAGAATCAGAGGACTTTGGAATAATGGAATGAACTGGAAACTAGAATGTCATTGTGGTATAAAGTTAGTAAATGCAGAGTTGGAGCCTGGGTTCAGAGGTTTTTCTCCCCATCAAAGACGCAGGACGTGGTAGTTTTATCAGCATCGTTATTTTATTTATTGTGTAGAGAAATAAAACATGCTATATTGAAGGTTCCTAGCTTTCTTGAATTCCTTCAAGCCTCAGCAAACTTCTATTTTCGGCAAAAAGTCTTTCCAGACCCCTTTTAATGGTAGTGTTTTATTTCCAATTTATCATATATATATATATATATATATATATATATAGTTTGCTGATTGTTCTCCCTCCCTGTCTTTTGTCTTTCTTTATTTCCCTCATGTTTAGCACAGTGCTAATGTACATAGTTGGTGCTTAATAAATGACTGACTAATCAAAGGTTGTAAGGCAGCCTTCACAAGCTTTGCGCTCCCTATCCATTTAATTAAGTGCAATCAACAAATTGCCAGCAAATATCAGCCATCAAGATATTTTAAAGTCAGAAAAGTGGTCCTCTGACAAACTTTTGTTCTGTCCAGATTTGAGGTAATGCTGATTTTGGACAAAAGCCAGACAATGATTAAGTTACTACAGGGCCACGAAGTGTGGTAAGATTTATGTCCCCCAAAGTGAAAGAACAGCAACAGTTACAAGCTAAGATTTTGGTTCCTTACAGTAGTCCGGTTGGTGGATTACAGTAGCTATGTGGACTGTGACTTATCTGCAGGAAAATATCACTGAGAACTTACTGGGTGGTATGGAGTTGAGGGAGACAAAAATTTGCTTCATTATTGATTAATTACGGTGCCACTGGATACTGGAACTTGTTTAATGTTTGTTCTCTTGGACCTCATCCAAGGCATTACTTACTGAAGCATTGGAAAGGATCTTACTTAAATATGTCTTACCTGTGAGGTCAGGGATTCTGAGGAGGAAAGGGTCATCTCTGTCGATTTTACTAGCCCATTGGTGGTATGTTTCCCACTTCCCTCTCCCCCTGTTGGTAACATATCAACGAGATAAAAGTTATTAGAAGAAAGATACTCTTGGCAGATCAATTTTCTTTTGGATCTTAGTTAAAAAGGAAAGGAAAAGGAATGGAAAATAGAGAGGTAAAGATAGGAACTTCAGTAAACCTTGCTGAGGGTAGAGAATGAATAAGCCTGTTTTCAAGCCTGGAAAACATGCGCTCTGTCTTCAAAATTTTCATGGTAGGAGAGATTTAATTAGTTAATGGGCTTTGGGGCTCTCAGTTGTCCCTGCAACATTATTTGCACGAATATATTTATTTGCCTATGATCAGCAGGCCTATTGTAATTTATGAGATGAACTTATTGTTTCCAACCAGCAAGACTTCTTTTGCCCCCTTATAAACTGTCCTTGGTTTGTTTAATTAAGCATGAGTGTACACCCTGCTAGCAGGCTCCCTCCATGCTTTCGCTTCCCCAGGAGAAATGCTTGGTATATTGAAGATTAAATAATACTATTCTGGATACCTTGAATGTTGGTCAGCCTGACTTCAGCTGAAATGGAAGCTGTTCTATTATGTTCTGTTGTTTGAAGGCGATTAGATTCCACATCTTTGAGTTCTACCATGTGAGGTTTTCCACTGGTTTGTGTTCTGTACTGCAGCATTCTCTTGTAGTGGACAACCCACCCCAGACATCAAGCATAGAAACACACATCTTAACTTTACTTGTACATCACCTGAGGAGTTGGTTTGGATGTGTAGCCTTTGATTTACACCGGGAATACTGTTTAAAAATCTGACTATGACAATCCTATCTGGGTAAATTTTCTGTAAACTTATACACCTAGCTCTGGAAGTTGAATTGTCAGTCCTACCCTTATTTCTCATAATGGCATGTCAGTCAACTGCCTGTTGCTCCATTAAATTTCTCTGTGATTTTTTTAGACCAAGATACTTGACCTTGGCCATCACTCCCCTCTATCTATTCCCCCTATGAGAGTATATGTTCTTGAGGGCAATAAGTATCTTGCTTTTGTGTTTGTACCCCCAGGGCTTACCACAATGTCTGACATAGAGTAAGCACTTGATGTTTTTTCATTCATTCAAGCCTAATATATTTAGAGTATGTATATTGACCCCTTTCTCTCTATCTCTCTTAACATGATATGAAACTTGTAGGCTTTTTCTATGCCCAGTTTTCCCATCTGTGACTGTGCAGATTTTTATTTTTAAGTATTTTATATTCCTCTTCCTAGGCTTTCCTGACGACTTTGGTCTAATTTAGATAAAGAGCTCTTCAAGGCAAAGTCTTCTCCTTTGTGTGCTCATCTCTGTAAAGTACTGTGTATACTTGTGTTAGTCTAGAAATAGCAAGTCTTTAGAAGCCAGGATTTAAGCTACTACCTTTTAAAACTGGCATTTAGACTTCTGTAGGAACTCTGAAATTATCCAGTTGTAGTATGAAAAATGATGTTGGAATTAACTAGATTAAAAATGTTTTGTTTTGTTTACTATCACACATACACAAAATTTCTTCCCTATCTAATCCAAAACAGACTATATACTCTAAAAGTAATCAGAGTTGGAGAACATGAATGGAATCTTATGACATATGAAAAAAAATGCATCTTGGTCTTCTGTGAAGTGATGGCATATTTACTGTGATATTGATCCAACTGGGCATAATAATTTCCTTTGCCTTTGCTCCTAGGGAAGGCCGCTCAAATGCACACATCAAAGGAGATTACCAAAGAATTGGTGATGTCATGCTGAAGAACATTCAAGGCATGAAGGTAAGCCAGATGGAAACAACATCATCCTGGACTACTTTGCTATGTAAAAAGAGTTCACTCTCTTTGCTTCTGTGGGAGCCCTAAATGAACACATGAACTCCCCCTCCCTAGACAGGGGAAGGAGGAAGAGAATTTGGAGCTCAAAATTTGAAAAAAGAATGCTAAAATTGTATTTACATGCAATTGGGGGAAAAAATAAAATTAAATTTCCCCCCCAAAATGCCCCCTGGAGTTGAAACTTCTCTAAGATTTGACAATATCAGATGTACTATAGTAATTGTGTAGAGCAAGCATTTCTTGATTTTTCATGCTTGAATTTCTAGGGAATTTTTTAAAAAATAAAGCTGTGAAGGAGAGTACTTCAGCAAATCATTTTTCAGGCGAAGAAATCTCTTTGAAGGCATGCCGAAATTACAGGGCCTGTCTTGGAAAACTATTTTTGTATCTTTTGAAGAGAAGGATTCTTAGAGTCAGAATGCCATCGTGGGTAAACAGCTAGTTTTAGAGTCAGGACAACCTGGATTCATGTCATACTTTGAGCAGAAATCAGCTATGTCACCATGCACAAGTCATTTCATTCCTGAGGGAGCCAGTAAACTTATTAAGACTTAGTTGTTTGGTCCTTTCCTATTTAGGAAAAATCACATGTGGACAAAAAAAAAAAAAAAAGGGAAAGTTTCTGTATGTGCAATATCAAAACCTATGGTAACATCACTCAAAACACAGAATAAAACAGTTGCTTAGTATTTTGTATGATTAACAGGCAGCAGTGGACGGAGTATCATACCTGAAATTAGGAAGACTCATTTTCCTGGGCTCAAATCTGGCCTCAGATACTTACTAGTTGTGTGACCCTGGGCAAGTCACTTAATCCTGTTTGCCTCAGTTTCCTCATTTGTAAAATGAGCTGGAGAAGGAAATGGAAAACTACTCCAGTGTCTTTACCAAGAAAACCCCAAATGGGGTCATGAAGACTCAGACACGCCTAAGAAATAGCTAAACAACAACATAATAAACACTTGATTTGTTTATTGTGTGATTTGTTGCTAAATATGTTGAGATTTTTTATTTTTTTAAATGAATGTTTTAGTATTGCCTAGATAGGACCCAGATCTGAATTCAGAAGCATATGGAAATTCCTAGTCATTCCTGTCATTTACATTCAAGATAGAAAATATGCAACTTTTCTTGTCCTGAGAGATAATAGAACATTGTAGTGCAGAAATCTGGACTCTGACATGAAATTCACCAAACATTTGCATATAAAGGTATATAGGGCAAGTCACTTTACCCTTCAGTGACTTGGTTTCCTCATTGGTAAAACAGATAATATTAATCACTCAAAAGAATTTAGAAAGTGTGGACTATGTTCCCAATACTCCTAGTTAATCTCCATAGAGCAGAAGGTGTAACAGCAAGCACCCTAGCATACCCAGGATCGCTGCTAGCTAGCATCGGTTCTTAGATCTGCTTTTCTAAAGGAAAGCAATTTAAAGTGGGTTAACAATCTTACTTTAATAAAGCATATGTCATTTACCTAGTTCAGGAGAAAAAGGTCAACACCCCCACCTTCAGAGAATACAAACAGAGGTTACAAGCAGACAAAAAAAATATAGACAGAGAAACAGATCAGCAGACAGGCTTCCAGCTGTCTGACCATTACATCCATACCTAGTCAGTTACCAGAGAGGGAAGCACCAATACCTGGGTTTTCAAAGCCAGGGGGCCTCAACGGCTGCCCAGCATCTCATCTGGTCAAATCACACAACTCTTCCCAAAATGATCCCCAAAGCAAAGCTTCACTTCAGGATATAGCCTTCTCCTGGATCAGAATGTCACAGCCCTCTTGTGGTCAAGCCACTGCCCAATCATAAAGTCACAAAGTGTGGGCATTCCTGAAAAACAAGCCTCCCGCCACAGGCTCCATGTGACCACATTCAGCCTATTGGGAGTAGAGTATGTTTTCATATCAGGCAAGGTTCTCAGAGTCACTTAATCCTATCAAAGGGCCAAGGGGCAGGGAAGATCTTCAGATTCCCATTCCTATAACAGAAGGATTTTTAGTCCAGAAGCTATTTTAATTCTTCCTTTTCATCCCCACCACCTGGAACAATGACTGGCATGTAGTCAGTAGTAATTACTGTTTGTTGATTTATTGATTACCTATGTAACTTGACTATTATTTGGAAAACCTTCAAGCATCAGTTGTTTTTGTTATTATTGCCCTGGGTGTAAAAGTTACCAGCAACATTTAAGGATCATATGTCAATGAAAGTAGTTATACACAAGATCACAGACAGTTCTCACTTCAATGCACATTACACAATTAAATTCACATTACACAAATTTCACTTTATGTGAAAGAAATATGTTTTCCAAAAAAAATACCTGTTAACTTTTTTTGTATAGTTCTGTGCTTTCTCTCTCCATTCCTGCCCTTCAGTTTGCTGTTCTATGATTTCCCAACCCACCTCCTCCCTCCCACCCCCCCAAAAAAATTAAAAACCTTTCAAATGAAAGAAGAAAAAGAGCAAATACATGGAGAGGTCAACACTGGATTGGGGGCTTGGCTTTAGACCTCTAGCACTGAGAGAAAAGACCTTTGCTCTGCTCCATCCACCCACCTGTCCATCTAGGCTCAGGTGCCCCATGTCTGTCCACAGCCCTTGGGTGTTACCTGGCCCCCACATGTCCACCTCCACATGCATTCTTCCTCTTGCTTACCACCAGGCCCCCTCATGGCTGGCCCTGGTCCCCATGCATTCCTCTTCCTGCTCTTACTTCTCTATCCCCAGCTCCCACAGTCCTTAAACCTTGTGTGTTCCTTCCATGGGCAAGAGGCCTCTTCCTATTTCCTTCTCTCCCTCCCTTTTCCACATCCTCAGGCAAATTTACATTATATAAAAATCACTTTACATAGAGATCTGCAGATTGGTCCACTTACATAAAGCAAAAACTGTGTTCAGAAGATAAATAGAATACATTTTGAATGCTTTCTAAGTTTATGTTCTGTTGATTTTTAAAACAGCACCCAATTTCTTGGAACTAAACTTTAGTTTTAGGTTGTTTTCAAGGTATTAAACTTTATTTACAAATTGAAAAAATTTAATTTTTTTCCTCATGAATATAGAGTATAAAGGTCTGTAAATATTTAAAATGACCAGTCTTCATCCTTTTTTCTATCTCTACTGCTTTTGACACAATTTCCCAACCCTGTCTCATGGATACCCTCTCCTCTTTCAGCTTTCATGAAACCGTTGTTCTCCTGTCTGATCACTCCTCCGTATCTTTGAGTAGGTTATAATCCAATCTCACTTATCTACTAAGGAATTCCTTCAAAATGGGTCTCTCCCCATGCCTCTCTCCCCCTCCCTCTTTTCCCTTTCTCTTATCCATGCATCCATCCATCCATCCATCCATCTATCCATCCATCCATCCATCCATCCACCTACCTATCTCTATACATTCTCTTTCTGAGTGAGCTTATTAATGTCCCTGGGTCCAATCATCACTTCTCTGCAAAGGACTCCCACACATGTAAATCTAGCCCTCCTCACCTTCCCTCTTCTCTCCTTCCCTCTCTTCACCCCCATTCTCTCCAGCCCAATACCCCACATCCCTACACCAGTTGCCTGCTGGACAGCTCCACCTGGATATATATATATATATCATAGGGGCATCTCAAACATAATTATGTCCAAAATGTAATTCATTGTCCTTCCCTTTTAACCTACCCCTCTTTCAAATTTCCTGTTTCTCTTGTGGGTACCATAATCCTTCTGGTCAGCCAAGTTCACAACCTCAGAGACATCTCAGAGTCTTCATTCTCACTCTCCATAGCCAATAAATTGCCAAGTCTCATCCATTTTACTTCCACAGTATCTTATATCCATCTCCCCTTTTCCTCTCACATTACTAACATTCTAGTCCCATGCTTATTAACCTACTACTTGGACTATTGCAGTAGCATCCTAATCAGCCTACTTCCCTTCTAGTTATTTTCCTCCTCAATTCATCTTCCACAAAGCTACCAAATAATCGTCCAGGTCTATCATGTCACTCCCCTGTTGAGGAATTGTCAATGACTCCATGTTGCCTCTAGGACAAAATACAAATGCCTCTGTTTTAAAGCCCTTCTTAATTTGAGTTCACCCTTTTATTACAGATCTATGTTCCATCCAAATTGGACAACTTTATGTTCTTTTAATTTGGTATCTCATCTCCCATCTCTGTCTAGTCTGTCTCCTTTTTCTTAAATGTACATACTCCTTTTCCTCACTCCCACGTTTTAGAATCCTTTGCTTCTTGCCTTAAGTCTCCTTGAGGTATCTGTGGAAGCCATTCCTGGTTCCTCTAATTGTTAGTGTTTTTGTTCTTTAATTATATAGTATTGATTTACCCTCTGTAAACATTCAGTCCCCCCAATATAATGGAAGCTTTATGAAGGGACTGTGTTTTCTTTTGTCTTTATATCGCTTGTGCCTAACTTAGCACCTTATTTAAGGAGGTATTTCTTAAATGCTTTTAAGTTAAATTAAAAACAAACTTTTTCCATCCCAGTTGACTGGATGCTATTACAGAGCATAATTTTTAGGAGCAAGTAAAATGTTTAAGTCTGGCAAAGAGGATGGAATTTAATAAACTATTTGTCTCGGACAATAAAAATTATGCTTGAGGCTCTTATCAAAGACAATAGCTTAGTCGGGTACGTGTTTTAGGTAAGTGTTTCTTTTTCTTGACTAGCAGTGTAATATGGTAGAAATAGCATTGAACTGGGAATCAAAAGACTTGGTTTCTAGCTCCAGCTTTGCCACAAATTAGTTGAGGCAAGTTAAGTAACCTTCGACCTTTGTGTATCTCAGTTTTCTCATCAGTCAAATGACAGGGATGGGCAAGATGAACTTTGATGTCTCTGCCAGATTTAAAGTTCTGTGATTATATGTCTGATAGGAAATTTGGAGAATGCAGTGAGAAGGAAAGGAAAATTGTTGAGAATCTTTCTTGAACTCATCAGTCACTGTCCCATTTTTTTTTTCTTTTCAAAGACATTGGTTGGAATATTTTATTGGTAATTAATATATTAATTAATTCATATTATAGTATTTGCTGTTGTTCAGTCATTTCAGTTATATCTGATTCTTTGTGACCCCATTTGGGGTTTTCCTGGCAAAATACTAGAGTGGTTTCCTATTTCATTCTCCAGCTCATTTATAGATGAAGGAAACTGAGGCAAACAGGGTGAAGTGACTTGTCCAGGGTCATGCAGTTAGTGAAATGTTTGAGGTCACATTTGAACTCCAGGCCCAGGGCTCTATCCACTGTGCCACCTAGCTGCACCATTATAGTATTATTAGTAATTAAAGAATGTGCCCTGTTCATTCTTTTACTAATTACTTAAGCAACGCTCTTATTTTAGGTGTGATATAGTAAACATCAGTAAGAGACCAGGACTGAAAGTCAGCTAAAATGAATTTGGGTCCTTACACTGCCACTGATTTACTGTCAAGTAATTTCACTTTTCTGAGGTTCCTTCCTATTTCCTCATCTGCACAGTTTAGTGATTTGGACTACATGATATTTTAAGGTTTCCTTCAAGTTTAAATACTGTGATAATCTTGCATGCAATATCAGAGAATATTTTGGATTTGTGGTAATAAAAGAATTCCTGCTAAATATGTTTCTCAGGCAAAGATGAAATGTTTATGCCATAATTGTAGCTTGAAGCACATAGACTCGTGTGTTGCAGACTTAACTCATATCTTTTCTAATTCTAAAGTTTTGCCTCCTATCCTCTTTTGCTCTGTTCATGCCTTTGTCCTCACATCTGCCCATTTCCAGGTCAGTTTTATGGTATCTACTTTCTAGGTTCCCTCTTTCTTGTCCCCATTCAGCCTTTCCTCTTTTCCCCCTTATCTGCTTAGAAAGCTTGTTATAAATCTCATTATCCTTGCTTACCCATCTTCCTTTGGCATCCTCTGGCTTAAGCTTTTCAAGCACTAAGATTTTAAGCCTCTGTGCCTACTTTAACTCTCATCTTACAGGACCAACCACCATGCCATGAGCTGTTAAATGCTCCATGTACATTGGGTCTCCCTTGTCTCGTCCTGCACTATCTTCCTGCTCGCATTTCTTTATCTTTCCAACCTTGGTAGTTTTCTCTTTTACAGCTGCCTTCCTGGCTACTTCCAGCACTTTGCTTTCATACCAAGTGCTGACACTGTCTGTATCAGATCTCTTTTCTTCCAGCCCAATCCAGTCCTCTTACGAGGCCACATGGACTGTGATGGTTTCCATTTATAACCATTCCTCCCCCTGTTCCATAGACAGACAGACAGACACACACACACACACACACACACACACCACCAAAACAACAACAACCCCATACTTTCCTCTCTATGTTCTACATCTTCAGCCTAGTGTCTTAATATGTGATTCTGTAAGCTTCCCTTGCTGCTTTGGCCTTTCAAATATTGTGCTAATGCTGTAAATGTTTACAGGACAGTGGCCAGTGCAGCCAAAAGAAGTAAAGAATTTTTTCAAGTGCCCTCATATCACTGTTTTGCCTAAAGTCATCATTACCAGAAACCTATTAAAAATGTTAGGAGTATACCTCTGTCATTTCCCTACCTCCTCTCCCACACCATCTATCACCACATATTTGCAGGAGTGATGTAGTGAATATCTTATTAGCCTTCTATTTTGAGGGGGGGCTATTACTATCCTGTATGCAAGGGAGGATAGTGACATTATTCAGGGAACTTTGCCAATTGAGTACATTAGCTGGGATATTTTTGCTGACATTATTTTTATTGTGTGCCCTCTCTGCTTTAGCCACACAACACAATGTAGAAAAATAGCCAGCCCCCACACTCAGGATCAGCCTAATTGTTTTCCAGTATATACAAATTTTAATACCATCAATATTGTTTTGAACTTATGTAGAACATTTTGTTAGTTCAAAAAAAATTTTTTAAGCGAGCTATCATATGGTTGCAAACTTATTGTGTCCGGTTTCAAATGAATGTCATTGTTGTTGATCGGTTGTGTCCAACTCTTTGTGACCCCATTTGGAGTTTTCTTCACAAAGATACTAGAGTGGTTGGCCATTTCCTTCTCCAGCTCACTTTACAGATGAGGAAACTGAGGCAAACAGAGTTAAGTGACTTGCCCAGGGTCACACAGCTAATGTCTCAGACCAACTTTGAATGTCTTTGTACCTCCCCCAGCACCTCCCATAATAGACAGGTATCATATTGATCCAAATATAATCTACATTTTTGCAAATATCAAATCTGTTTTTTCCCCATCCACCTTTTTTTCCCTTCTCTAAGCAACTGACAAATCACCTGTGGAAGCACAATGAGGCTTTGGTAGAGTTGGAGAATGGAATCAAGAACTCACGTAGACTGGAGAGCTTCTGTCGAGACTTTGAGCTGCAGAAAGTCTGTTATCTGCCTCTCAACACCTTCCTCCTTCGGCCTTTGCACAGGCTTATGCACTATAAGCAGATAATGGAGAGGCTGTGCAAGCATTACCCACCAAACCACTCGGATTTCAGGGACTGCAGAGGTAAGTAGAAGGAGCCCTCTGTCCCATTCACAAAGAGCACTGGATGCATTCAGGTTTCATGGATTTTAAAGCCATATTTGCAATTTGCTTAACTCACAGAGGGACTTTAATGCCAGTAATGACATTCTGTGGGAAGTGGGAAGTGATGGATTTTCTGTACATTATTAACTCTGAAGTTTAAAAAGTGATGGCGGTGGATTTTCTTGGTGATGTTTTGTTTTCTTCTAACACTGTTGTTATAGGTGGAAAAATGTACTGAGTTTGTTTTCTTTCCAGAGAAGGAGTTAATTGATACCCCTCCTAACCTGGAAAGCTAGATTGCAGTGGTTTGAAAGCAATATGTTGCTGGCAAGAATCTTTCCCCAGAGTCTGTCAGAGAATGTAATCCCTGGTTTGGCCTGCCCTTAACCTTAACTTAGTCTTAGATAACTTCTGATTTAATGCCTTTGTAATATTGACCTTTTTTAAAAATAGGGATTATAGATACAGGACTACAAGGTGCCTCCTGTTCTTTCAGGTACAGCTCAGATCAGATGGCCTCCAAGGCACTTTCCAAATATGAGATTCTGTGACTAAAAGAAACCTGGGCTCTTGTCCTGTTTCTACCATTAGCACTGTTACCTTGGGCAAATTAATTCACTTTTCTGGGCCTCGCTTACCTTATCTCTAAAATTCTCTCTCCAGTCCCTTCTAGTCACATCAGTCTGAGAATAAACCTAGCTAAATTCAGAATGACCACAGTGATGAATTTTTCAGTTACAATAACTTTCAAAGATCTTTTGTATCCTGGTGACAGATTCTGTAAGCACTTTAATTTGGTGCTTTCTCTTTACTGCCTGCCACAGGGTTACTATCTTTGAAGGCCAATTGTACCCCATGGAAACTAAGAGTAAAGGGATTGTTTACATGTGTCAAATGCTGTTGGGGAACCAAAACAAAGCAAGCTAGCACTGGAAGTAAATCACTGCGTTTTTATTATGCTGATGTTTCTGAGGGAAGCAATAGTGTTTAAACCCAGGAAGATGGTTTCTGACATCGTCATACTAGAGGGTTTTATCCTGAAACTGAAAGTGGAGAGGGGGGAGAAAACCAACAGCCCCCATGTCTCTCATAAACACTCTCATAAAGCTTTCTTTTCTTTTTATTTTATTAGCTGCGCTGGCAGAGATAACAGAAATGGTGGCACAGCTCCATGGCACCATGATAAAGATGGAGAATTTCCAGAAGCTGCACGAACTCAAGAAAGATCTGATTGGCATTGACAATCTTGTGATCCCAGGAAGGGTAAGTAGGACAGGGCAGTGTGTGGTACCTGTGAGTGATGCAGAAGGTGAGATCCACCTGCTTTCATGTTAAATCTGTTTGTGTCTGAGAAGTAGCTGGGCAAACAGACAGTGCAGTGGGTAGAACATCGGACTTGTAGTCAGGAAAACTGGTGTCTCAATCCAGCTTTAGACACTGCCAGGTCCCTTCACCTGCCTCAGTTTCCTCATCTGTAAAATGGGGATAATAATAGCAACTGCTTCACAGTGTTGTTTGTGAAGACCAATTGAGATCACATTTTGCAAGCCTTAAAACTCTAAATCGGCATATCTCAGAGATACTGTGGGTTTGGTTCCAGACCACCACAATAAAGCATATATTGCAATAAAGTGAGTCGTGTGAATTTTTTGGTTTCCCAGTGCATATAAAAGTTATGTTTACACTATAGTCAATTAAGTGTGCAATAGAATTGTGTATGCATATAGCAATCAAAAATACTTTATTGCTAAAAAAATGATTCACCATCATCTGAGCCTTCAGCGAGACACAATGCTTTTGCTGTTGGAGGGTCTTGTCTTGATACTGATGACTGCTGAGTGATCAGGGTGGTGTTTGCCAAAGGCTGGGGTGGCCATGGTAACTTCTTAAAATAAGACAACAGTGAAGTTCGACGCATCACTTGACTCTTTCTTTCATTTGAACACTTAAAGGCCCTTGTGGAATTGTTAATTGGCCAGATTTCAATATTGTTCTGTCTCAGGGAATAGGGAGGCCTGAAGAGACGAGAGACAGGAGAGAGAGATTTGGGGGAATGGTCGGTCATTAGAGCAGTTAATTCATTCATTGATTAAGCATTCATAAGTAGAAGGAGCCCCCTGTCCCATCCACAAAGAGCACTGGATGCATTCAGGTTTCATGGATTTTAATGCCATATCTGCAATTTGGTTAACTCACAGAGGGACTTTAATGCCAGTAATGACATTCTTTGGGAAGTGGGAAGTGATGGATTTTCTGTACATCATTAACTCTGAAGTTTAAAAAGTGATGGCGGTGGATTCGTTGATTAAGTTTGCCATCTTATACGGGCATGGTTTGTGGCACCCCAAAACAATTACAATAATAACATCAAAGCTCGTGGATCACAAATCACCATGATATAACAATATGATATAATATGATAATAATGAAATTATATAATAATGAAAAAGATATAATAATCATAATAAATGAAATATTACTAGAATTACCAAAATGTGACACGAGGACATGATGTGAGCACATGCTGTTAGGAAAGTGGCACCAAGGTGGCTGGGTGGTGCAGTGAATAGAGCACTGGCCCTGGAGTCAGGAGGAACTGAGTTCAAATCTGGCCCCAGACACTTAACACACCTACTAGCCATGTGATCTTGGGCAAGTCACTTAACCCCAATTGCCCTCCAAAAAGAAAAAAAAGTGGCACCTATAGACTTGCTTAACACAGGGTTGCCGCTCTTTCATTAAGCCCCAGTGGCAAACAGTCTTCCCTCTAGGGTTTTTCCTTTTACCCCTAACATGTTTGGGAAAATGCTGTGAAGATTATGATGCACTTAGCAGGTACTTAATAAATGATTGATTGATTGATTGACTCAATGAATTGAGTTGAAGGAGAATAATAGCAGCCCTTTCATTCTTGCCTAATGGTTTGCTTTTCTCCTAAGGGGGTCATTTTTTTTCTTCCCTCACCAGCTGCTCAGGAATCAAGTGCCAGCTCATGGTTCTGGGAATGAGGCAAGCTTCTTTATGTCATTTTGCCTTCATCTAACCAGAACCCTCCAGCAGCCCAGAGCTAAATGTTGACATTTTTGAATGAAGCAAAACCTGTTTTAGAGATATATTCATTCCAAGGCAAAGAGAATCACATGCTCTAACTTAAAGGGAAAAGCACAAACCCATCCTATAGCCTATTTTTTAAAAACTTGCTTTCTAGAATGCAGCCCTTCTATAGGAACTGTTGTGGCACTGTGCCAAACATGTCAAAATGGTACCTTAAGTATGTTAAAGAGATGCAGAGAGACACAGTGTTGCAGAGTGGATCCAGGAGACCTGGCTTAAAGTCAAGCTTGTAACACTAGTGGTGTGACCTTTGGCAAGTCATTGTACTGAAACTTTGAATTTCTACATCTATAAAATGGGGATAATATGATAGTACAGCGTTGTGAGGGTCATATTAGATGATGCTTATTGTCAAGTCCTTTGCAAATTTTAAAGGGTTTTGTAAATGACAATAATTGTTATAAACACAACTGTTTATACAGGATTGATTGGATGTTGAGAATTATCATGGGATCACCAATTTCCTGATCCCTCCTTGTAAGCTCCATAGACATAAGTCTACCTTTTTTTTGTGAAATGCTTTGAGAGATATACACTGGAAACCTTAATTTATCTAATATAGGAAAGATGAATTGACCTAAAGATGGAATCTTTGGTTCTAGGAAACCTGGGTATTTTAGATTTGAAAATCACAAAACAATTCCTCTTTGGCTGGAAGCATGTTGCAATAGTTATATATGGAAAGAGGTGGGTGGAAATTAAAGTTGGTGTTTGTCTCTGCCATGCAGGAGTAGAAACTACTTAATCCTTTAAGTATTTAGTGTCATATTTGGTTCATGTGGGTCCTAGGGAAACTACTTGTGAAGTTGCCTGCAATTATCTTGAGAACTCCGTTTTTCTCTGGATAAATTTGTATATTAAAGCAAGTGACTAGCAAGTTTTTCATGGGAAATTATTATGAACAAATTTTCTTTGATCTCTAGCATGTATAATTGGAAGGGTATTTTTTTAGTCAACTGAGTATTAGCTATAATTTTGTTGGGTCTACCCTGTAGTTAGTAGGAAATCTGAATAAAGATCAAGGCCCTAGTTAGCATTTCAGAATCACCTTATCACTGTGTTTTCTTACTCATCCAACTGACATGACTCATTCATTGTCTGAACTCTTATCTGAAGAGAACGAAGCATTTGTGCCCATTAGTCATCAGGAAGATTCTCTAATGGATGACTTTAATTCTGCAGGGTTTAATGAGCCATCTTAAAATGATTTGAAGGGACTGATATGGGGAAGAAGGGCTCTGAAAAGTTTTTTTTATAAACAGAATTTGAAAATTTCTAATTTGAGACTAAAAAAGTCTTGAAACTATTCACATAATGATACCAACCTATTTTTCCATTTAAAATCTATTCCTAAAATGATTTATGGCTTAGCTGTGTATCCTATGGGGACATTATTTGTACCCACTGCTCAGCAGGATTCAAATTGGGACAGTACCAGTGTCTGGCAGATAGACCTTTCTTAGGACATGGTATTTTAGAACTCTAGCCAGAAGTTCAACGTGTTTTAATGCATCATGGACATGAAATGGAGTTGGTAGCTAGTTTCCTCCAGACTGAATTTTTGGTTCAAGAGAAAGGTAGTTTTCCTGCCTGCTTCCTTTCTCTGTTTCCCAAAGAAGAAAAAGAAGGCAACAAAAAAAGAAGCTGGTGTAGTGAACGATTTATTATTTGGGGGCCTTTCCTTCGCTCTAGAAGAGAAGGAACCCGAGTTTAAAGATGCTGTGCATCTGCTTCCTTCCCCTTTCTATGGTTAACACTGTCTTGGCAGAGACTTTTATTGAAGGCAGTATGATTGTAAATAGCCCACAGATAACAAATAAGACACTTAATAGCTGGTGAAAACAACCTATCACAGTAGAATGGGCTTCTTCAGCCCCTACTTAATGCATTTGTTGTAGGAAAGCTTTCCCTGCTTTTGAATTATAAGTATTATCTCCCATCTCTGTCTCCATAGGGTTGAACTCTGACTCCACACCTCCTTTGTTCTCACTTATCTGTAGGCTCCAGGGGCTGGGGGGAAAATGCCTTCTCCTTTTTCTTTCTTTAATAGTTTACAATGTTAAATGCAACACTCCTGTCTTTCCAAGAAGTTCCATCAGAAGCATCTGTTGGAAATGTATCCCCTTTTAAATAGATGGTTAGCTACTCCTCTGTCATCAAAACTCAGTTCTAATTCCATTTCCTCAAATAACAACAGTGATATGTCATGGTCTTCTTGTGTCCTTCATGCAAGGATATTCAAGTGTTTCCCGAATGTTATTTGACTGGTCTTCAAAATATACCACTTCAATTGATGAATTGCTTCCCAGCCAGAGGCACTCTCTCTACTGTCCCTGAACTTTTATAGCCTGCGTGACACACCTCTCTCAGGCACTTGGCATGTCCTAGTTTGTATGATAGCTATTTTTGTATGGTTTATTTTTCCTACTAAATTGAGAGATCCTTGGGAGAGGGTCTTTTTTCCTCTTTATATTTTGCATTGCACAGAGCAGAAGTTTTGTTAATATTGTCAGTTCAAATAAAAAATATTTGGTACCTTATTAGTTGAATGTAGGTCACTTTTGCCCCTACATCTGGTTTGGAATGTGGGTACTAGATAGGTATAAACTAAAAATATTTGTTTCCTCTTCTGAGAGATCTTATTTTAGGTTTCTGGCCTATATTCTGTGTAGAAGACTATATTCAGATAAGTATTAGGAGGGGTTTGTGAAGACCTATTATTTCATTGGCATGTGGAATTTCTAATGTGGAAACTCCCTTCACCAATTCAGATTGTCAACTCATATATCTTGTACTCTTAGAGAGTTACTTACAGCACTGAGAACATTAAGTGACTTGCCCAGGGTGACACAGCTGTTACATGCCAAAGGCAGGACTTAAGCCCAGGTTCTCCTGACTCCAAGGTTGGCCTTCTCTCTGTTGTGCCACATGACCTATTTGGATCAATATAGTAATGAAATTCATCTTTGCTAAAAACACACCCAGGCCCAAGAGGGTTGGAATAGTTTGTGCAAGGAAAAGTTGAGTCTGAAGAACAAATTATTTATGTGCACAACACTTAGTGTACTAGGGATTGTGAGGGCATTGTGAATAAAACATGGCGCCTTCCCTGGAGTCTGAAAAGGCAGTGGGACAACTTTTGCTTTGCTAATTTGTCTACACGCAGAGTTTTATTTTCTAGGACCTGTAGGTCTATTACATTAGAGAACACTGCTTTAGATAAGCAGCAGTGTGACATGGGCAAGAAATGAGAAGTCAGCAGAATAAGAGGGGCATATACACCGACTACAACTATATTAAAAAACAAGACTTTGCTCTTTGTACTGCCTTGTAAACACCCATCTATAAACAGATTCAAAGTTGGACACAGAATAAATGCATTAGTATTTTTCTTATCATGTTTCAGTTAAGAGAATCTGCACGACGTGGTAGAAACATGATAGAATTTACAGTGATCGATCCTGACACCATTACTGCTGGTATAAACCTGGGCAAGTCAGTTATTCTCTCTAGGTCTCAGTCTCTCATATGGAAATTGAGGACTTTGGACTAGCTATCTCTACCGTCTACGGATCCTATTACTTCATGCTATTTTTTTTCTCAGTTGTGCATGGAAATCATTTGAATTTGTTGTTGTTCGTGTCCAGCTCTTTGTGACGCTTTTCGGGATTTTCTTGGCAGAGTGGTTTGCCATTTCCTTCTCCAAAGCTAATGGCTTTATTTGGTTTAATTATTTGATCATTTGTTGTAATTTGAGAAAAATGAATAAAATCCCTTGTATAGGGCAGGATGGAACAGGGATGGCAATAAGCAATCCCATGGACAGTTTCTTCTTTTTTTTTTTTAATTTTTTTATTTTTAATCAATCAGGGTTAAGCAACTTGCTCAAGGTTACACGGCCAGTTATTTCTGGGTGTGGTGCTGAGTGTCTGAGCCCGGGATTCGATCTCTCCAGGTCGTCCCAACACTGGAGCCGGTGCTCTTACTCGCTGAGCCACCTGGCCGCCCCTAAGCAATTGGGGTTAAGTAACTTGCTCAAGGTTACACGGCCAGGTGTTTCTGGGTGGGTGCTAAGTGTCTGAGCCCGGGATTCGATCTCCAGGTCTTCTCAACACTGGAGCCGGTGCTCTTGCTTGCTGTGCTACCTGGCCGCCCCAGACAGTTTCTTCTTAGGGCATGTAGGATGTCTTGCCCACATCTTGGTCCTCCCTTCTGTAACATCTCTCTTCATGAGGAGCACTGAAGCTTATACCATGGTTCAGATCCTTTCTAAACATTCCAGCCAGGAATAAAGGGCAGGATCATGACATTAACTCACTTGAGAATCTATGAGGAGGCACTCATGACTTGCTTCTTCCACAGGAATTCATTCGCCTGGGCAGCCTCAGTAAGCTGTCTGGAAAAGGGCTGCAGCAGCGTATGTTTTTCTTGGTAAGTAAGGACAGCTATTTTGTGCTTACTGTATATTTAAATGAAACCTAATACCAAGGAATGAAGTAGCATTATTTGAATTGGGTCACACAAGTGGGAACTGGGAAGAAAAAAGGAAGTGATAACTTCAGCTCATAAAGTCTACAAGTTAATGAAATGCTATGAATCTATAAACATGGACTGTATGTTTGATTTAGGGATCATAGTGTGAAACTTCCCTTTACCAGTAGAGACTGTCAGCTCATATACCTTAGGGTCTTAAAGAGTTGCTTTACTTTACCTTACTTTGGGGTTTATTATTTATTGTTACTTGGATTGTTTATTTGGGTTTACTTATTATTATTTGTCTCTTAAAATAGAATCACTTCAGTTTTAAATTAACTTCCTTTCTTGCTGATCTTACATTTTGATCTTCCTTACCTTCCTAGTTTAATGATGTCTTGCTGTACACAAGTAGAGGACTGACTGCCACCAATCAGTTCAAAGTTCATGGACAGCTCCCACTCTATGGCATGACAGTGAGTATGCAGTGGGTTAGCAGAATGATATCAGAGCTGGGGGCCTTTTCCTTATAATAGCTGATAGAGTATAGTTCAAGGTAGAAAGAAGCATGGGTTGTTGACATTTGTGGGCAAAAATATGGGAAAGTTTTAAAGTGTATCACAGAGGCCTTCTTTATATCAGAACTCTTGCCTTGGCCAAAAGACAGATCATCTCCCAAATTCTCTCCATTTCCCCCACCTCTTCTCACAAATGGGTAGGTGTAAAGAATGTTTGCCTTTCAGTTCTCATCTAGAGTGACTTTGGCAAAACTTGTTCTGCTCTGAGGGATCTAAGAGTAGAAATGAGTTCTTGGGGGCCCAGTGAGGGAGAGAGGAAGGTAATGATGGCTCAACTTGCTTAACTCAGAATAAACACTGGAAAATTACAATTGTGGTTTTATTTGTCTCCTCAAGACTACAAGGGAGCTGTGATTTCATCTGCTTCAACCATTCAACCACACTTTTACCTCCTGTGCCTTTTTGCCAGAGAAATGGGTGCCTTTTCTGCTTCTTTTAACATCTCTTCTATATAATTACTTATAACCGATCCAGAAAAGACTGATTAGATTAGGATTTCTTAAACTTTTGGGGGGTCACAGATTTCTTGGGCAGCCTAATGAAGCCTCTAAATCCCTTCTGAGAATAATGTTTTTAAAATGCATAAAAGACATAGGATTTTTTTGGAATGGAAACCAATTGTATCTAAATGTGGTTATCACAATATTAAAAAAAAAAAACAAGTTCACAGTCCCCAGGTGAAGAACACCTTCATTAGATCTTGCTTAGTGAGCTAGAATTATTTTCCCCCTCACTACTCAAGTCTCTTCCTGGTACTAATCTAGAAACCATGCTAGTTAAGACCATTTAATGAATTGATCCTTGCCTGGCTTACACACCTTCCCTCAACACTACTTTTTTAAAATTCTTCTAGCACTTTGATTCTTTTCTTTGCCCGTGTTATTGTCTACCATTTTTTTGTATTCATTTGTGGATAGGTAATATTGCCTTGCCTCCACAGAACCTACAGTGTGCTATGTTGTTCTCCATCTTCATTTCAACATTACCTGAGCAAAGTGCTTACTATTGGTTGAATTGATTGTTGGCACAGCCCTGATATGTACCTTGGCTCTGTTGTGTTCATGGTTGAATCTTCCAAGCTTAGCAGAAATGCTATGGTTTTCTGTGTGGTGAAAAACGATTCCTTTTGCTGTGTCTAACTATTCATGAATGGGAGAGTTAAGCTTTTGTGTACATTTGTATAAAAGCTATGGTTATTCCAAGTGCATTTATTTAAAGTCTCAGATTGAGTGAAGGGAGAGGAATTACTTTTGTGATGATCCTTTCCCCTTATCCATTTTATCATTCTGGTTTTTAATGTTCATTCGTCATCCTTTCCCAACTTAAAGTTATAGAATCACAAACTCTTACAGTTCAAAAGGACCTAAAGGCTGTTCAATTCATGTCATACCTGAATAATAGTGTACTCTACAACATTCCAGATCGATATTCATTCAAATTTCTCCTGGAAGCCCTCTTGTCCATTCATGGACAGTCATACTGTTAATATTCTTTTCTTTACATCAAGACTAAATCTTGGGGCAGCTAGGTGGCGCAGTGAATAGAGCACCAGCCCTGGAGTCAGGAGGACCTGAGTTCAAATCCGGCCTCAGACACTTAACACAAAAACTAGCCATGTGACCTTGGGCAAGTCACTTAACCCCAATTGCCCTCCAAAAAAAAAAGGGGGAAAAAAAGACTAAATCTTGATGTTTTTCTATTTTGGGGGAAAAAATTTTGCTTTTTATTCTGAACTTAACATCAAGTAAAATGGGCATTTCCACAGCTACAGTAGAATAGAAAATGAGAATTATACATGAAATTGATGATCTTCATTATGTGCCCTTCAATTTCATTTTTAAGTTGATAGATCAGACTAACTTTCAAAGCTTTCCTACTTGTCTGTATTTCTTTTTAACTTTAATTTGGTTATTTTCTGTGCAGTTTTCTAAAAAGGTGCCCCAATGATCCTCTATTTTTGGTTTTCCTATCCCCTTCTTCCTCCCATCTGAAAAAAGAAAAAAACATTGCAACAAATATACACAATCAGGATAATCAAAATTCCCCCATTAGCTGTGTCCATAATACATGTCTTAAAGTATCTTCAATCCATTACCTTTATGTCAAGAAGCAGAAAGAATTCTTCATCATTAGTTCTCTAGAATCATGGTTTTCCATTGCATTTGGAGTTCTTGAGTCTTCCAAAACTGTTTTTGTGTGTGTGTGGTTTTTTTTTCCCCCATCATTTCTTATGCACCTGAAATTCCTTTACATTCATAGGCATAATGTGTTCAGCCATTTTCCAGCAGATGGGCACTCCCTTGGTTTCCTACTCCTTGCTATTAAAAAACAAAGCTATTGTCAATTTTGCACATATAGGTCTTTTGACCTCTTTAGGGAAAGGTGTGCACATTTTAGGGACTTTTGTGTGATATAGTTCCAATGTGCTTTCCAAAATGACTAGACCAAATCACTCAATGATCCACTGAACCAAGACTTAGCATTTATCGCCTTATACTGGATCAATCCATTTCTTCAGTCATTTGAGAGTTTTTTGGTTGCTAACTGTCCTCCAACATGTTAGCTTTTCTTCCTAACTTATTATCTTCAAACTTGATGAGCGTGCCATCTGTACCTTCATCCAAGTCATTGATAAAAATAGATAAAAGATTCTTGGGGAATTCTACTAGAGACTTCCCTCTAAAATGACATTAACCTATAAATGACCACTCTTTGGGCTCAATCATTCAACACAGTTCTAAATCCACAAACCTTACGAATGGCTAGCCCAAATGTCCCTGAGAAGAGTCTGCGGCTTTTTGAATTCAGGGGTTGACTTGAATGATGCATTTAGTTATTGTTTAAGGAGAAATGGTTTTGTACTCACTTCCTCAGCGGTTTTCTCTGTCTAGTAACAGTGTACTCTAAACTTGTATCTCATAGATAGAAGAGAGTGAAGAAGAGTGGGGTGTTCCTCATTGTCTCACCCTCTGTGGTCAGCATCAGTCCATCATTGTTGCAGCAAGGTAATTTCATGAAGCAGCCTCTTAACTGCTGTTTTTTCTGTCACCTGCTTTGGTTTTGAAAACAAAATGTATGTTTCTCTCTCCAGTTCTCGGATTGAGATGGAGAAGTGGATCGAGGACATTCAGATGGCGATTGATCTAGCAGAAAAGAACAGTGGCCCCACCCCTGAATTGCTAGCCAGCAGTCCACCTGAAAATAGTGAGTATGGTGGTGAAGGGCAAGCTTTACCCAGTGTTCTCAGTCAGCACTCCGACCCAAGGTCAGTTAGGGGAGAATAATGGTGATGGTAAGGAAAATTAGTATTGTGATCCATTTTTTAAAAGTCCTACTTCTGGCCGTCTTTTACGCCTGTGATGTTCTTTAATGTGCATGTTAGGAAACCTGATAACCTAACAGTAACTCCTTAGAATAGTATAGAAGGCAAGAAAGGGCTTACAGGGGGAGAAGGCTGGAAAGATGATTTAGAATTTTTTATTGCTTTCTTTTGTTTCTACATCGCCTTGATTTTTCAACATATGCCTATCCCTGATATACCCTGAGAACGATTACTTATTAACAAAGAATAAGAGAAAAGAAGGCATTTCAGAAAAGCTAACGTAACCCGCCAAGCAGGCTCGGCGTCACACGCCATGTTTCCTGTGTATCCATGGCGTCAAACTCGGATAGAAACAGGGGCTGCCAGGTTATTCACAAGGATCCCTGTGGGCACATATTGGCTTAGAAAAATATGTATTTTTAGCATCATCTGTTTTATTGCATTTTGAATTTTATTTTGTTAAATATTTCCCAGTTATATTTTAATCTGATTTGTGCTGCATTTAGAAGCATTGCAGATCACATGCGTGTTTGACACCTCTGCCATCCATAGTACTCCATTTCTTTTTAAAAAGGGGGAGATGGTAGGGGCGGCTAGAGCATAGGCCTTGGAATCAGGAGGACCTGAGTTCAAATCTGGCTTCAGACACATAACACTTCCTAGCTGTGTGACTGTGGGCAAGTCACTTAACCCCAATTGCCCTCCCAAAAAAAATTTTTTTAAAGGGGGGGAGACAGAAGGAAGGTGCATTCTTATCTCTTCTTTGGGGATAAGCTTGGTTATAAACTTAGCGCTTATATAATGAGGCAGTGGGGTAGAAAAAGCACTGGATCTTTGAATTAGACACCCACATTCAAATTCCAGCTCTGCTACTTATTTCCTATATATGTCTCCTTAAGTAATTCATCAACCTCTCTAGGCCTTAACTGCCTCCTTTGTAAAATGAAGGGGTTGGACAAGATGGATTCTAAGGATCTCCCTCTAGCTTTAAGTGCATGATCTCTGCCACCTGTTAGGAGAAAGAAACAAGAAAACTCAAAAGCCAGAGTGAGCACCACAAGCCCCAGATGCATATGGAGCCAGTTTCCTTTAGAACGGAAAAGGAGAGGGAGAATGAGAGAGAGCTAAGCCTCAGTGAGCTCCAATCTACTTTTTTTTTTTTTTTGCTGCTGTTTTTTTTTTTTGAGGGGGGAAGATAGGGCAGTTGGGGTTATGTGACTTGCCCAAGGTCACAAGGCTAGTTTTTGTGTTGTGTCTGAGGCTAGATTTGAACTCAGGTCCTCCTGACTCCAGGGCCAGTTCTCTATTCACTGCACCACCTAGCCGCCCCTCCAATCTACTTTCTAAGTCTTAGTAACAATAACGGGAAAAACTGTGTATGTTTGCAAGAACAAATGCTTTTTTACCTGCGTCCACAGAGTCCCCTGATGATGCCACAGCAGACCAAGAATCAGAGGATGACCTCAGTGCCTCCCGCACCTCCCTTGAGCGGCAGTCTCCCCACCGGGGCAATACGATGGTTCACGTCTGCTGGCATCGAAATACCAGCGTCTCCATGATCGACTTCAGCATCGCTGTGGAGGTATCTACCTGGGCCACCCAACTAGCGACTCCCTCCCAGTGACAGTACTTCCTTTTGGTCTAAGGCCAGCCTACCTGGAGCCTTTTTGCCAAGCTGAAACATGTTTCCCACCACTTCCATTTTGTCTAAAAGTGGCAAACCTTGAAAATTAGTTTCCCTGTTGGGACCTGATGGGCTATTGCAGAATTATCTGTGCTTGTGGAACCTTCATCTATTTTTATCTAAACCCAAGGGTGGGTGAAATTAGGGAAAAATGAATCTGAACCGACAACAACCAAAGAGAATCTCATGTAAAATGTTCCTGCTCCTGAGCAGAGTATAAAACCCTCATACCTAGGAAAAGCCAGAAGGGTCTCATTGCTGGGCGTGGTAGGCGCAGGGCTGTCTCTTTGTTTTAATTCTCTTTCTATACCAATAATCACTTTTCCTTTTTTTAAGATGTCTTCTTATGGTCTCTTTGTATGTTCAGTCCATCAAGCAAGTCATCTTTTCTTTACATGTGATTTATATCCCATCTTTTCATTCCTTAAATGGTACAACTAAAATCTTGGCCACAGGCTAAAGCAATTTCACAGTAGATACTGAGAATCAAGAATGGTACAGGCAAGGGCAGGGCTGTTGGCTCATTAGGAATGAAAGTTTTGAAGAAATGTATTTGAAATACTAAGAAAGCTTACCTGCAGGTGTTTAGCGCCTTTCAGGGTGGTCTTCATTTAAATATGGAGATTGCAATACTTTATAGAAGCTGATTTTTTTTAAAGATCCATTTCATGTATCTTTCCTCAAAATGACAGCAATTGGCAATACAGCTTTCACTGTTATTCTGGGTCACAGTTCTTAACCTTTTCAAGCATGAAGATTTACTTTTAATATTTCAACAGTTCACACACACACACACACCCCCAAATGAGAGTTGTTACTAATATTTGCTGACAGAGACAATACATGACAGAAAGCTATTATTTAGCAATGCTTTTAAACGGATTCATTAATTATAGAATTATCTACATACATTTAAAACATAATTGACACGTGTGTGAAACTTGGTGTACAGAAGGAATTTATATTCTTATGCTGCATAATTTTTTAGAGCTAAAGAAAGATACAGGCAGCTCAATGGCACAGGTCTGGAGTAGGGAAGACTCATCTCCCTGAGTTCAGTGCCACCCTCAGGCAAGTCACATAACCCCATTTGCCTCAGTTTTCTCATCTGTATAAATAAGCTAGAGAAGGAACTGGCAGACCACACCAGTGTCTCTTGCCAAGAAAACCCCAGATGGGATCACAGATAGTCAGATATGACTGAAAAACAACTCAACAACAAAGAAGAGTGGTCAGAACCGTCATACTGTGTGTTCATTTGGTTTGAAGGATGCACAAATAGCCGCTACTGTTGGTGATAGCTCCCTTTCCCCCTCAGGGGGCCCTCAGCCCCTAGGTCAGGAGCTCCTACACTAACAAACTCTTTAGGAGGGAAGCAGAGTGTCCGCAGGCCTAATCTTGCTAGGGGAAAGGAAACCTGGCATATTGTCCTATGTGTCACAGAGGCAGAGGGACTGGACCTGAGATAAAGGAGACCCCCAGGTCAGCAGACTCCCCTCCTCCTCTGACAATTCGTAGTCTTAGCAAGTTGCCGAGAGCATTCAGAGGTGGTGACTTCTGGCCCAGGGTCACATACCCAGTATGTCAGAGGCCCACTTTGAACCAGGTTTGGCACGCTGCTTCTACTACTGTATTAACTCCATTTAATTCCATTGTATGTAATATAAACAGAGACACTCAGGAAGTGGTTCATCTAAGGGGTGTTTGGGAGGCAGGGACTACCACTCATCCTATAGGATGCCTTTTGGCTGTTTTAGTTAGCATGTATTGTACTCACAGAGCTCTGTTTGCCCAACTCACTTGATATATAAACCATTTTGTCTTAAAATGAAAACCATCAATTGCTTTTGTAACTCATGGCCTATGCTGGGGGTTGAATGCAGAGAAGCAATGCAAGTTTGGCTTTCTGTCATGTGTAGTGAAACCGATCTTGGAAAATTGGCCACTAAAATATGAATCAACTTCCATTCAAGAGATGACTTTGAGCATATGTTCTAACACTCAATCTTGAAAACTCACCCAAATGTTTGCTTAATGAAAGTCTTGTGGGTGGGTTTATTTTTCTCCCCTTGAAGGTAAACCCTTGTGTCAGAGTTGTTTATTGGAGCAATTTACAAATTATTGTTCCTTCATTCCTTCAACCCAACAGAACTAGATGTGTGGTTCCACAGTCTATGGCCACTCTGCATCACCACCTTCCATCCTTCCCAGCAGTCCCCCTGTACCCAGGAGCCATCCATTCACCCTCTTCTTGGTGCGACGTCCTCGTGGGCATTAGGGTTTATTCTTATCTCTGTGACTTTTCTTCCCTCTTGCCATCCCTCCCCTCCCCACAATTTTCCACTCCTTTTTCTTCTTTGAGTTTGTCCTTCATGGCCCGCTGAGCTGATCAGTGGTCAGTAAACTGTATCCATTTCACACCTCTTATGGTACCAAATGCAAAGTGTCATTTTGTGAAATCTTCCAGGTAATTGAGGTAACCACAAAGGAAAAAGTGTCTGCTTATGTATCGTGAGGAGAAGGGGAAGAATGGATCGCTGTCTTATTGTTAAAAAGTGAATCGAACTGATATCTTACCTATCTGGCTAACTGCCTTTGTAGCATTTGAGTTTGTACCTAGAAGCTGGCTTCTGACACTGCAGAGTTTGAGGTAATCTTTTTGTACTCAGAGCCAATGAAGTCAGGGATGTTGAGGCCGAACGCTAGTAGGAGCCCTTTGATCAGTGTAAAGTGATATCCTGAGATACACGCTGTGGTGCGTCAAGCCTAATTCCATTTAAGTAACAAGTCCTCCTGGGCACAGATCTTCTTCCCTAGATGGTAGAGGTGATTTTGTACAGTTATGGTCACCAGTTATTTTAGTGGCTTATGGCATTTTAGAAATCTCTTCACAAAGAAGTCCTTAGCCAGTCAGGAAACAATGAAAAATGGGATTCATAAATAACTGCTAGAGTGTTTCAGGTTCATTATAGACTCAAGACAGATTCCAGGCAACATTTTCTGTGAAAAGCAACTCAGGCCCACTTTTCTCACGTAGCTTTGTCTTCGGCCACAAACATGCAAGGTATTTATTCTAGGCATTACAGACGGAGTTATAGCATAAACAAAGGAGATACATGAGACCTATTCTGAAGGGTAGTGAGAATAGTTACAAAAGAATTCAGGGTCTTTAAAGTTGGACAGTTTGGTAGAGCCCTGGTCATTGTGGACCTTGGATGTCAGACTAAGGATTCTGGAGTTATTCTCATGACAAGACTATCCTTGACAGTTGCCAGGAGGAAAGAAAGGTTTGGGAAAGCTAAGGACTAAATCTGGCTGTAATGTACAGGATGATTTAGAAAAATAATAGCAACAGGGAGGCCAGTAAAGACATATACTAGTATTGTCATGAATTAAAAGTAGCCTTGGTCCTGGAAGTGGAAATGGAAAGGAAAGGATGGAAACGAGACAAAGCGAGACTTGGTGACTTATTGGAAATAGTGAACAGGGAGAGGGAGGGAGGAATCAAAGGCAGTAATTCATGACTGGGGAAAGGAAGTTAGGAAGAAGACTAGTTTTGAGGGGAAGATTGTTGGGCTCAGTTTTGGGCTTACAAGGTGTGATATTCAGGCAGACCCATACACCCGACAATTGAAAATAGACGATCATTGCTTAGAAAGATGTCAGAAGTGAAGATGGAGAAAGCCGTCAGAGTGAATGATCTTCCAAAGGAAAGGTTGTATAGAGAGAATAACCAAAGGGATAAGCACTGAATCTTTGTGTAAAATCCTTTGTTTTTAGGTAATAGGAAATAACCACTTCATCTTCTCTTTAAATGAGTAACCAGATATTTTCTGCTTCATCATTTCACAGCCAGTTTGTGGCAGAGGCTCCCTACCATGCATTCATTGCTCGTCACCTGCACTGGTGCCCATAAGTGACATTGCCAAGGCTATGTCATGTATCTTTTTAATTTGAATCATGGGAGACACAGGATGCATTATGTGTATCTGCTTTCGCTGGCCCCTCCATGGAAACAAAGGACCCAAATGGGCAGCCCATTTCTCAAGGCTTAGGTTCACTGTTTGACCAGCTCTCCTCTCAGGTGTGGAAACTCCATGCTGAGGGTCATTTCCTGGTTCAGGCAGAATTTAAGCTTTCTGTTCCTTTTGCTCCCAATCTGAACTTTAGGAGGATGTTTTTGTTTAGTTTTTGCTAGCAGTCATTACAAGTCCTGAAATAAACCCCAAAATCTTTGCCCTTGGGCCAAAGGAGCATTCTCCCTTACTGAACCGACCAAGAGAACATTCTTTGTCTGAAAACTAGGCAGCTAAACAAAGAGGCCCTAGGAGGGTATCTATCGCCCCTTTTAAGGGCCGGCAGGATGTCTGCTGCTCTGAGATTTTCCAGGTGAAAAGGAAGGAAACTTCAAACCTTCACCTCCAGTAACTTTAAAAACGAGGGCAGGAATTCTTTCATTTTCTACCAAATGAGAAGCATCTTTATCCTCCCTTCTTTTTCCCCATTTCTTCCCAGAACTGGGAAGCCCTGAGCAAATTTAGGTGAGACAAGGCAGCTCTGTTGATCTGGGCATGGCCACAGTACCTGGCGTCGCTCCTTCTGCGGTGCACTAGATGGTGGTAAAGAGCTGTTTAACCTTTACTCATGCTTGGGCTGCCAGCTCGTCCTACACAAGCATTCCCCCCTCCCCTCCATGAGGAATGCAAAATGCTTACAGTGGACTGGGAGAAAAAATTCCAAGCTTGTTGAGGGATGGCTGGAGAAGAATTAAGCATGCTAAGCTTATCTAATTCCACAAGGATTTCTGCCTTCAAAGAAGAACAGCAGACCATTTTCCCCTTAGGTGATAGACAAGCTGCATTTAGAGGAACATTTCTTTTTCTAGAAATACATATCCCCAGGAAGGGTTGGTGGGCCCTTTGTGGAGGGGCTGCTCCTTTCTAACTAAAAGTTGGGAGGGTGGGGGATGACATTTCCTTTTTTTCATGAGGGTTTTGCTTCTTTCCAGGCAGGGGTTCTCAGTTTTTCAGTGTTATCACACACCCTTCTGCTTCTCTCTCACTGGTTTTTCTCCATTGCAGAATCAGTTATCTGGGAACTTGTTAAGGAAATTTAAAAACAGCAACGGATGGCAGAAGCTCTGGGTGGTGTTTACCAACTTCTGCCTGTTCTTCTACAAATCACACCAGGTAAATATCTTGTGCAGCTTGAAAAACTTGTTTCTATGATGGGATTGGTTCAAGGTGCATAGACATTTGGGAGTTGTGAGGTCTGGGATAGAAGCGAATCCAACCTCCCAACCAACTCGGTCATGAGCTACCTTCTACAATTCTTACAGACTTGAGAAAACTTGCCTCATGGCTTTCCCCCCTAAGATGGCTGGGCATTTTGAAACTAGCACTCCAGGAAGCCTTGGCCAAAAAATGGTGGTGGATTAAATCAAACCAGTAAATTGGGGCTGTGCATAATGATGTGTAAATGAGACATTGTGTGGATGCTTCTAAAAACTAATTTAAAAAGTATAAGGAAATCTAATGATAATGGGGACGGTAATTAAAGAATTTTGAAGCAATGGAAGTGACCTTCTGGGGGGAGGGGTGAGCTTTTTTTTTCCCCTCTAGGGGCAAGCAATAACCCATTCTCCAAGGTATTCTGTGTGGCCACAGTGAGGGAAAGTGGAGTCCTCTTGTACTGTGGTGCAGGACTGGTTATTCCTAATGGGTAGAACCTGACTCTGCTGGAGGCCTTTGGTCCAGAGGCAGACAGAGATGGTCATTAGGCAAGCACATACAGACTCCTAGAGTGTATTCCCAGAGTTTCTCTCTCTTGTCCTTCTCTATCCTAATGTAGTTTGGTGTTAAGGCCAGTTAAAGCCAAGTGACTTTACCAACTGAGAAAGCCTTAGGCTAACACTTAGGCTTCCATATTGTTTTCTTTTTAAGACAGCACCATTGAAAGCACATTTGATGTCCAAGGTCCAGAGATAGATCAGGCACCAGGCACATGGCACTCAGTGCTACTGACAGCCTGTACTATCAATCTTGGGATGTTACTTAGGAAAAGGCCTTTGAGGGTTAGTGCTAAGTAAAGACTATGTAAATGGCTTGGCATTTTAACTTCCATTAGAAAACGAATGCAACATCTTTGCTGCTAGAAAGAAGTTTCTGCACATAGAATCCAGCTTAAGTGTTCTTCTCAGAATGAGTGGTTAATTTAGGGCCAGGGAACAGGGAATTTATGCCAGTGGAGAGTTTTTACAAAGTAATCTGGTGCCCCTCTTATTCTCAGGCAGCTAGATGGTACTGGCAGATAGAGGACTGGGCTTGGAGTCAGGAAGATCTGAATCTTTGACTTGAGTCAAGCTTTGGACACTTAAGGACTGTATGATCCTGGACTTAGTCTCTGTCATACAGTTTCTTCATCCACAAAATGGGGGTAATACCTCCCAGGGTTATTGTACAGATAAAAGAACGAAATATTTGTAAAGTGCTTTGCAAATTTTAAGTGTGGTTATTATTCTTCCCCCTCCCCCCCAAAAAAAATCAGGCTTGGCTTGCAGTTAAAAAAAATTTAGATACAGGTAAAATCAATTTAAAGTTTACATCAGAGGTAGTCTAATAATACAGTGGTGTTAAATTGAAATGGAAACAGTCCATAAGAGTCCTTGCATATTGACTTAGATTCAAAATGCAATTTGCCTGTTTTATTGTATTTTTTATTTTAAATATTTTCCAATTAATTTTAATCAGGTTTGGCCTGTATTCTGGAGTGTTGTAGGCCACATATATTTGATGTCTCTAGTCTAAAGGTTAATTTTGTCCAGGTTTAAAACAAACTGACCAGAGACTGCCATCTAAAGTCACGGCCAGTGTCCATTCCTGCCCTGAAGGGCAGCACATCCCCAGTGTGGCCCAGTCAGGATATCAAAACCTAAGATTTTCATTTTCCTGTTAAACAGTCATGGAAGAGGGCTAGGGGCCAGCCAAGAAAGGTCAGAACCAGTTCTAACTCCTCAGTGTAGACTTCTGGACAGTTATCTACAGTTAGTGCACAGGTCACCTTCTCCAAGGGAGAAAAGCATCAGCCAGCCACTTTTATATGGGCTTGTTCATCTTTAGGGGCAGTAACCACCTCGGGGAAGAAGAGTAATGATTTAATTACTCCCAATTGTCAGGAGCTCTTTGTGGGTAGTTAGGACTGGATGGACCAGTTGGCCAGGCCTACATAGCTACAGATACTATCCCCTCCCCACCACAGGGTTCTAGAGAACAGTTATCAAGTTCTCCTGAGTTCCTGACCATCAAAGACGGTGCTGATGAGAAAACTGTGTTGCTAGGGCTCTCGAGACAATTTATAACAATTTGACTTGTGGTTGATGGCCTCTGACTGCTTTCCAAACCTGTTCTACTTGTTATTTCTAGGACAATCATCCCTTAGCCAGCCTGCCTTTATTAGGATATTCACTCACCATTCCCTCGGAATCAGAGAACATCCACAAAGACTATGTGTTCAAACTACACTTCAAGTCCCATGTCTATTACTTCAGGGCTGAGAGTGAATATACATTCGAAAGGTAGGGCTTTTTGTTGTTTGACCTCTGCCCATTGTTTGTTGAATGCCAGGCTTTCCCTGCAATGATGGTTAGCCTCTTTTGGCTACAAGAACTGTAGCCCCACTGTGTCTTCATCATGGTTCTTTGTGTGCTGTGTTTCACAAATAAGAATTACTTTATTTGATATGGATGGGAATACAGTCTAATACTGAACCACACTTTAGTTCCGTTTATAGCAGCCAAAAGAATAATTCTCTAAGTGAGTAACAGCTTTAGTATTTCTTTTGGTACAAGGTAGGAGAACTCATATTACAGAAATCGAGTTCTTCCACTGTGCAACTTTAGTGTTTCCTAGTATGAAGCAAAAACAAACTGTATGTGGGTGAGGTTAGTGTAGGAAACTAACTGTTTTAATCATTCTAAATTCACCTAAACACTCACAGCAGCCAAGAAACTCTATTTGAATGGGGGCCATCCTTCATCTGGGTACTCGCCTTTGAATTTCTCTTCATTTCTTTTCTCCCCACCTCCCTAGGAATCTAGTTGCAGAAACAGTTCCTTATACCAAACAGAAAACAAATGTGTAAATGGAGATGGGGGGAGAACCTGCTAATGATGATCTGATGCAAAAAAACCCAAAATCAGTTCCTTCCTCATGTCAGCGTCAACCAGAAAACATTACTTGTTCTCAAAAGATATTTGAGAGAGAATTGATGGGGGAGGGAAAGCAGTGTTCACCTGTTCATAAATACCATTTTCATAAACAAAGGATATGAAATAAATTTCAATACTCAGATTGAAAGACTAGGGAAAGAAAATATGTGCCCTGAATATATACATTATAAATGTGTGTCATGTCAATGTAGAGGAAAAGTCTTTGATCTAAATAATAATAAACGCTAGGTGACAGTCCTCTACGTAATGTCTAATCTTGCACGTGCAATTTTGGTTTACAGAGACATGCCCTAGTCTTATGTCTAGTAAATCATTTAAAGGATGCTAAGAGAAATTACTCTTAAAAGAATCTTTAGAAGATCCCCAAGGCCCCGAAACACAAAGAACCAACATTTTTCCTTCCTAAAATGCACCACCCAGAACTAAATGCAGTATTCTGATGAAAGTACATTGTAACCATCGTGTTTCTTGTTCTGGATAGCATGCTGAGCAATTGAGGTAGCAGTCTACTAAGCCCCCCAGATGCGGTATGTAATATAAAATGTCCTCTTAAGCTTTAATAGTTTATCCAATTTATAATATAAAAAAGTGAGACAAATCTGATGAAACTAAAACGATAAATGTAAAGTTCTACATTGTCACTGTCAGAAGCACACACACAAGTTGGATCTTGTGCAGTCCTGGTTAGCATTCTCTTAACTTTGTCTGCAAATATGGCACATGGACCTTCTGGGGATTCATTCAAATCACATAAAAATATTGAATAGCATAAGGCCAAGGGCAGAACACTACAATGCACTCTACGGGAGTGGTCTTTGAGTCACTTGGAACCATTCTTTGCACTGGTCATTTAGCCAGTTCAGAATCCTCTTAATTTATAGCAACATTTTATACATGACATGCTTTGCTGAAATAAAAACATGTACTTCTGTCATGCTGTCAGAAACTGAAACCAAGTTACTTGAACACACGACCTGTTCTGTGAAATTATGGCTACCTTTTGAAGTACTCATAAATCACAGTTCTTTCCCTTTGTTCTAGAATTTTGCCCCTATTAAATTTCCTGATCCTTAGTTTCCATATGCCACTTGTTTTTAGAAAATGCCACCTCTCCCGTTTCCCAAGATCTTTCACAACGGCTTAGCAATCACATTTCAGGATGCAGACTCCTTTGGCTACAAGAACATGAGGCATCCTCCCCATCTCTTCCACTATCTTTGGTCTCAATGTATTCTTTTTGGAAGAGAAAAGCAAGATGAGAGCCTTTGCACCCGCCTTGAGCAGTCAGTGGTCCTTTATTTGGCCTCCCTCTTGCCCCTTTCAGTTGGGCTTAGTATTAACTTCATTTTGGAGCTTTCAGTTACCGTTCTTACATAAACACACTCCTCTTGTGCAATCAGTCTGTTACAGGTCCCTGTTTTCATCACGTAGGCATTTCTTTATGATCCGCTGGTCTGTGAGTTTCCAGAGTACACAGATTGGTCTCTTCAGGCAGGTTTCCCTTTTCTCATTCAGAATCACATCTCATTTTGAGTGTCACAACCCTTTGGAGTAAATTCACCTGCAGAATATGAGGTCATGGAATTATACCCTTGAACTTGTGAACTGACCTCCCCAAAACAGACTGTATCTGACTTTGCTCTCCTCTGTCCCAAAGCTCCCTTTATTTCTTCTTCAGTAACTAGCTCCAGCATGACAACCCCCCTTATCACTTCTACTTGTAGAAGGATGAGTCAACAAGGCTTTATGGGGACGGCCAGGTAGCACAGTGAGTAAAGAGCACCGGCTGCAGTGTTGAGAAGACCTGGAGATCGAATCCCGGGCTCAGACACTTAGCACCCACCCAGAAACACCTGGCTGTGTAATCTTGAGCAAGTTACTTAACCCCCAGTTGCTGAGGGGCGGCCAGGTGGCTCAGCGAGTAAGAGTACCGGCTCCAGTGTTGGGACGACCTGGAGATCAAATCCGGGCTCAGAAACTCAGCACCACACCCAGAAATAACTGGCTGTGTAACCTTGAGCAAGTTACTTAACCCCGATTGCTTTAAAAAAAAAAAAAAAAGCTTTATAAAGCGATTAATATGTGCCAAGTGCTGTGGAAACAAAGGCAAAAACAGGACGAAGGATGAGGCAGTTTGTGATTTCAATTAAACATACATTTTCAGTGTCGAGTGAGCAAAAAGGTACTAGAAGGTAGTTTATTTGAATTCACTTGAGCTTGTGAGGTATCACTGAATAAGAGGAGTATTTACAGTGCAGGGTTTTAAACTGCTGAACTAATAAAATGGCTGGATCTTGTAATAACAGCGAAAAAGGCATACTTAAAAGACTGAGCTGGAAAGAGACCTGAGTTCAGACTAGAGCTTCTAGCTATCAGTCCTCCACCCCACTCCAGGGAACTGAGGATACGCAGCTTTGGATGGAGGTTGGTGACTTGAGCCCATCTCTCAAGTCCAAATGTAGTGCGACTGGTCTTGGGTCAGCAGGTTAGAGATTATCTCTGCGGTCCTTTCTAGAATCCCATTCCGACTCTGCTTACCTTCATTACTGACGCTTGCTCCACAAGAAATCCTAGGTATAGTAAAGGTTATGCGGGCTGGTTAAAAACAACTTAAACAGATGGGCAGAAGGTGATGTTGTGTTTTCCCCCTCTAGGTGGATGGAGGTGATCCGCAGCGCTACCACCTCTGCCTCCCGTGCTTGTGTCCTAAGTCACAAAGAATCCCACGTGTACTGATGGCTGACACTCACGTTTCTTGTGCCAGCAGTTGCTGCTTTTCTAGAGGACGTCTGAAGTTACTTTCTCCTGTATTAACGAAGCCTAGTAAAATTAAAACAAGTGGTTTTGCAGCAACTCTTGTCTGTCCCAGCAAAACGGTTTTTAATCTAGTCTTTCCAGCCGTTGACTCCCCCTCCCAGTGGTAACCAGACCACACCACCTCCTGTCCTGTGTGGCGTACTGTGGGTCCTTCTCTTGGTGTGCTGTTTTTTTTTTTAGCTTGTGCCAGTATTAAAATATCATTCCTAGAGTGCCAAATGACATTTCCTTTCCTCCAAGATTGCACCTTAAAAAGCAGTACAAATGTACCTGCCTCCTTCCCAATGAAAACCGTGTTCCCATGTACAAGTGCTATTTCTTTTTCTTAAAAAAAAGGGAAAAAAGGAAAAAAAACTTTGTTTTGATCAGTAGACTGCGTTTTTAAATGTAATGGCTTTTTCAGTGTATGATACACAATAGAGGCAGTCTTACAGTAAAGGAGGTCATTTTCAGATTTTGTTTTTCAATCTTTCTACTTTATTAATCAAGGAATTCCTACTAATTTTCTATTGTTATAAAAGTTTGCAGCACACAAACAATATTTCACTTTGGGGTTTCATGTTATAACGAGCTACTTACTCTATGACATTTATCGGACCTTTGTCTTGGTGCAAGTTGACCAAATTGTTTACCTGTTAATTTTGAGAAGTGATGACTATTTGCAAAATGTAGATTGTTTTTTAAAGAGAAACAGTGAAACAGAAGTCCAGTGCAATATTATTTGGGCTATAAATGTACTGTGAATGGTGTGTACAATGGGAAGATATTAAGCCGTGGTGTTTTGCTGTTTGTTTCACAAGCATGAAAAATACCTGTATGTCATTAACCAGGGGCCATTTGTGACATGTTAAGTTATGAAGAGTGTTTTTTGTTGGCTTAAGTGGATGCAGAAACACTATAAAGTAATGGTACTTACTCCCCTTCCCCAGGTTTTCATTATTAAGACCTAGATCCTATTGAAAAGAATTCATTTAAAACAAAGCGTTCTGTGGGCATAGATTGTGATTGTCTCTTCATAAACAGGACTCTGGGATTATCCACCCCTTGCCCTGTCTGTGGTCACGGGTCATTGACAGTAGTTTGATATTTCACGTGCCGGACTCTCGGTATCCACATGGAAGCAGGTGCATCTGAAACGTTCGTTGAAATATTCCCACTCCCAAAAGCATGTATGATGGTTCCCTTAGGGGTCTGAAGGCCTTTTCTAATGCAAGTCTAAAAAACCTTAGAGGAGCCAAATAGCTCAATTAACTCGCCTCTCCTCCCCCTCCCCCACCAGCCCCATTGGTGGTGCCTAATTGAGGATACGAAGGAACTTTTGCTGGAATACCGACTTCACGGAGCTGAGGCTGGCTTTGATAAAAAAAGGAAACCGATTCTGAACCGGACTAGTAGCTTTAGACTTGTTAATAACACTTGCCTTACAACATGTACCAGATGGTTTAAAGTACTAACAACTAAAGGGAATAAAAATACCTCACGCCACTGAGCATACTGCAGTTTGCAGGCCCTGCAGCTTGTCCTTTCCTTCCTCCTCCTCCCTCTGATCTGGGGGTGGGGAGGACGACGCAGGAGACAGGATGACTGGAATCAAGAGGGGATGAACTGTAGCTAGTTACAGGTTAAAGGAGTGACCTCTGATGTCAGGGCCACATAAGAAAACAGGGCGCAAAGGAGAGAGTGAAGACACCCCCCCCCCCCCATTTGCTGCTTATTACTGGTATAGTTATCCCTCCAGCATTAAGCTATGCTGACAGGGAAACCCAGAGCTAAAAGCGGGGTCTTTAGTCCACCCTCATCTCCAGATGTAAATCTTGAGCAGAGACATTAAGGGACACGCCCCAGACCACAAAGGCAGTGAGTGTCAGGTCCTGGGTGTGAACAAAGGTCTCCAACACTTAGTGAGGGCAGAAAGGGCTCCATGCAGTGCTTGCTACCTCTCTCCCATCCCTAATCAGAAAGCCTGGCTCACAGCTCAGACTGTGCTCAGTGTTCACATAGCTAAACAAGACTCTCAGAGGCTGTCTTCAAGCTCGCCCCTATAGCAGAGTGGAGATAAGTGGCGCCATACCACAGCTAGCTATCTGCTCATCTACACCACAAGGAGAGAGGACAACTTTGTGAAAGGACAGCCAACGGCTCAGAAACAAGCCAGGAGCCCAGTTACCATCCCTCTTATCTTGGCTCCTGACCTGTCCGTCAATCAGGAATGGTTGATGACTACCCTAGTTTTCCAACAGGTTGGAATGGAGACAGGAGACTGTCTCCCCATGAGGACCAATGCCTGATGTTGTATGTTAAAGATGCAATGAAATGTTCAGAATCACGGCCTCATGGATGATGACATCTTTTTTGAAGAATTCCATTCACTGACTTTTCATGTAAACCTTGATCCAGCAAGTGAGTTTTCAATCACAGGCCAAATGACAAGTGTGGGCACATCTTGACTTGAGGCACATTAAAATGTTTACATTCAAAAGCCATTTGTGGCACAAAGTGGTCTCTGTGTCAACATTTTCTGCTAGACATACAATTCCAGATAGAAATGGACATTTTCAGAGAAATGTTTTTTACAATAATGACATTTTCCCTCCCCCTCCAACATCTCTCCTTTCTTTTTCTCCTCCCAAAGTACATCAATAATTTCCCCTTAGTCTAGTCTACAGGAACTAATAATGCCTATCAAATTGGTATTAAATGTCCCCTTAACTGTTGGTTGCATAAGCATATACTGTTTAGTTCCAAATTCAATGACCGGGGGTGGGTTTACAATCTATGGGAGGGGTCAGGAATGGAGAACAAAGCCACACATGATAAGTTACATTATAAGGGCAACTTTTCTCAAGGTTGAAAACTGATTAAAATCCACCATTTGGTGGTCCCAGGCCATGACTACATTTTCAGAGACATCATATAAATACAACACTACTAAAAAAAGTCTTCATTTTCTGTGATCTTTATTTTCCCTTACATTTTACAGTACCTGAGCTTAAGAACACTTCCTGTGGGTCTACCCTCTTATTGCCGTGTGTGTGTGTGTGTGTGTGTGTGTGTGTGTGTGTGAGAGAGAGAGAGAGAGAGAGAGAGAGAGAAATACATTATCTATGTTTTCACTTTTAGAGGAAGAAAATATAAAAAAACTTACAAACTGACCATGTGTTTTAAAAACATCCACACATACAATATGCATAAAGCCCAAGAACTGAACCAGACACTACAGACAGTAGTGTACAGTTGTACAGACAGTACAACTCAACATCTGAGGGCGGAAATAACTGTTAGGGAGAGAAATAGAACCATTTTATGACTTCACCAAGGTATCACCTGTTGCAACAGCAGGCCCCACAAAGAGCCAATCCATCGCATGAAGTACAGTTCCAGGGATGTTGAATGATACAGTAACTTATCCCCAAATACTGAGCTGGACATTGGCTTGCCACTCCTGAAAGGCTACATATGTGGTCACTGTCTTTGCCCAAATGAAACTTAAAAGACCTTTTCCGACAATGAGCTGATACATGACTTAAGTATCGCGGTATCACTAAGCTTTATCCGAAGCCACTAACTTCTAGCCTATCTCTACAGGCCCGTGAAGAATGTCTCATCTAGTAGGAGTCTAATTTTTAAGTTCTACAGCACCCACAGTGCTGGAATGAAGGGTTGTAAGTGCATGTACAAATGATGAACTCTGGAGTGAGATGGAATAATTTCCCTGCATTGGAAGGGACTTTGGAGGATGGGCATCTAGTCCAAATCAAACCAGATTCCCTTAAGGAGACTTCAGATCACAGGAGACTCTAATCTCCCATTAACTGACTTTCCTTTTGGGGGCGGAAGGACATCATAATGCAGAAAAGTATACTATATAATGCATTTACAATTCAGAATTTTCTGAATTTAGGTAAATGCTACTACTTACAGAAAGCCCAGACTCCCCCAAAGAAAGTCAACAATCCTCCACAAGTTTTCCCCAAATGTGGATTACTATTCAAAGCAGCTCTCCCACAAATTACAGAATTCAGACCTACAATTTTAAGATGATTAAAGCCTATTTAACAATTAATATCAAAGAATCCTGAACAATAAGCCTGGCCCTTTGGAACAAAATCTACTATTATGGAAGACTGGCCTCAGCACTGAAAAATATCCATAATCTCTCTGTTCGTTTCTAAATTTAAATAGAATTCTAAATCTTTCCGAACTGCTATATCTTGTCTTCCATTTAACCTTTAAAAAAAAAAAAAAAGCTGCCAGAGAAAAACAGCCCATTTCTTTTAGTGGCCCCTACTTGTGAAATGAACTTTGGTGTCTACATGACACATGAGGAAGCCAATTCTGACCACATAGACTCAGCAACATAGGCTGAAATAGGCCCAAAACTGCTGGTCAAGATAAAACATTTTTTGTAATGTCAGGGACAGAGATGTACAACTAGACTTAGCAAATTAAGTTGTTTATTTCCCCCAAACAAAATATATCCCACATAGAAATTCATGACTTAACCAACATCTGTTTCTAATTATCTAATAACACAATATAATCGAAGATTGAGTTTTAAAAAAATTATTTTTCCCTTCATTCAGATAATGCCCATCCACCTGAAAACCACTTGGGAATCTTTTTTCCTCATCACTACAGTACATAATGCCCTAAGCCAATGGGTCTCACATGCCTAAACTTTTCATACAACTTAAGTGTTTCCAGGCAATGAGATATTTAACATTCTTTAAAAATGAAAATTCTTAAAAATAAGAAAGGTACCCACATATCAATACAACCTTATGTTAAGACATTTAGTCATGAAACCCTATATCAATTCAATGATCCCAGGGAAACCAGGAGTTTCTTTGTACCCTTAGAAAGGAAGGCTCTGCAAGAAGTCAGTGTGCCCTAGGAAGAACACAACTTACACACTATCCGTTATTACACCTGTAGTTTTTTAAAGGAAATGAGTACAGCAGTCTCACAAGTATCTGTCCAAAACACCAGCAACATTCATCCACATCTTTTCAGAGAAAGGTACAGGAGGCCTGAATAAATTTCAGTGTTTTAAAATTGGCCATTTCTTCTAGGAATCTTCTGTATGGTTTTCTTCAAAAATTAAGGGTACATCTACACACACACATACACACACACACACAAGACACAGGAAATAGTGGAAGGAAACAACTTCCCTCTTAAAGCCACATTTCAAGAAGATTTTTCAAAACTGGTGTAATATAAAATTTATTCATGTAAGCATTCAGACATGTTTAGGTGGTAAAGATGATATTCTGATTCTACTACAAGGTTCAACAGAATAGAGTACTGAAAGGGATAGAGATGATACATCGGGTGCAGAATTGGCAGTGGTACAATTTAAAACCCAAGTGAATGAGGACACTTACTTATTCTGGGGGCAGAGGGAGGACTTAAAATAATTTCAAGCTTTGTGAGGCTAGCCGTGTTCCAATTTAAACACTGAGAAATAGTACCATCATTGAACATGAAAGCAACCTCTGTGTGTACCAACAGATGTGGGGTCAAAAACAAAAAGGAGGAGACTCTGCATTGTTCAGGTACAAACAGGAGTTGTCCATAGGGGGGAAAAATTATTATTCAATGGCAAACCCTGCAAATACCAAATCAAACCCAAATCACTGGTCACATCATTCAAAATGTACACGTAATAAAGGCAAGGCAATATATTCAGTTATGGCCTGTCAAATATTTACTCCACTAACATTATCTACAGAAGCACTTGGCCATTTTGTACACAGTGATTCCTTAAGCACGCTGAAAGGGTTTCAGTAAAAATGACACTATATACACATCTGTACACAGATCCAACAGAGTGATTCTCCATCTCCTGTGGGAGCTATCAACTTAAAGCAGGATACCTGAGGTTTCACAATATCTTTAGTTGCCTTATCACAATCCCAAATATACATTTCAGGGTTGGTTTATTTGTTTTTGTTTTTTTAAGGTATTTCCCTTGAATATATGCACTATGGTTAAAATTAAAAACAATAATAATAACAGTAATAAAATAAAACGAGCTTTAATGAGCTGACACCACCCAATGGGGAGACTTCATCTTGCTGTGGGCCGCTGAGGAATGTTTGTTCTGTGGACGCTCTCCCTCCTCCAGCCACGGGAGACGATCCCTGCAGTCAGTCACACCTCTTCAAGGCAGTCACCGCAGGCTCTTGCTGATTTTATTTTTTAAAATAGAAAAGGAAAGAGAAAGAAGGAAAAACAAAAACCCAAATACTTAAAAAATTTCAGTGGGATGAAGTTCCTCCACCACTCAGTGAATATCTGGAGAAAGAAAGGAAAAAAATGACATCACTTTCCTGACACAGCTCACTATGCCAAGCCGGACCACCAACAGGTGAATTTTAACAAGGAGATAATACACCCCGCCCCCTCCCAAATTGCCCAATTTGTTCCTCTCCAGCCACATCAAAGGTGAACCTGATACCCAAAAGCCAGAAAGGCTGGGGAATTAGGGAGAGCCCTTCCACTAAGCTCCCACATCACAGCACTTCCCAGTTCTCTTAAACGTATTTCTTTAAAAACCAATTACTTCCTTTCCAAGCTTATAATGCACCTGGAGCCCCTCAGGAACACCATGTCTATTTATCCCTCTATCCACTTTAACACCTAGCTGCCTGTAAGCAACAGAACTATTCATTTTTCTTCCAATCACTTAAAACTGCACTAATACTTTTTGGGACTCCAGTGTGTGGGACATCACCCAGCCCCTGGTTACAATGTCTCTGTTATTAAGAAATTAAAATTTTTATTAGCTTCAGGAGTGATGGTCAGGGCCTAGATTTATATAAGCACTTGACTGATGTCACACAGAGGAAGGCGGAAAAAAAAAATACACACACACACACACACTCTCTATATATATACACACATATACATACATATATGTGTATGTACATATATAGATACTTACATGTACACACACACATATGTATATATCACATGGCCCAACCAGAGAAAGACTGGCAGTATTTAATTCTAAGGACAATGAGAGCCGACTTGCTATCATAACTACTAGAAAACAGGCAGGGTAGAAAAAAAAGAACAGTAGGTTTGCAGCTGGAGATCTGGTTTAAATGCTCATTCTGTTACTACCTCTGTGACCTTGACCAAATCACTTCACCTCTCTGGGCCTCAGTTTCCTCGTCTGTAAAATGACTGGACTAGATGGCCGATGAGGTCTCTCTGAGCGCTATCTTTGTGAACAACTGCTTTATAAGCATTCTGTACTGGAAATAGAGGATGGGGTGATGAAGACAAGACAGCTCAACAGTAGAGGTTACTGTAGGAAGGCCTTGTAAGAACAAGAAAGGGAAACACATTAAAACAAAACATGAAATAACAAATAATTTAACTGTCAACAAGTGGGAAAAAGGTCCCACTTAAAAGGGAAAAAAGTCAAAGCAAATGTATAAAATACAAACAGGACAGCTAGATGGTACAGTGAATAGAGCACCAGCCCTGGAGTCAGGAGGACCTGAGTTCAAACCCAGCCTCAGACACATAACACTAACTAGCCATGTGACCTTGGGCAACTCACTTAACCCCAACTGCCCTGCCCTCTCTCCTCCAAAAAGCAAAAAAAAAAAGACAAAAGACAAACAAGACTCTTAAAAATGCTCAACTTTCAGCAACTGCTTATGATTCATAAGCACATTTCAAAAACTGTGATGACTGAGGACATAGCTGATGTTGTATCTTGCATCACTGTTGCAGAAAAAAATAAGTAAGGGCTTACAAGGCAAGAACAAATCGGATATGAAGAGAGCTCTATATGTTGATGAAGGAAAGGACAGAGGAAAAGCAGCAAGGAAGGACAGGTGGCGGAGGGGAGACCTGACTAAGAGCCTTGCCAAGCATTATTATTTAATCTTCACAACCCTGGCAGGTAGGGGTGATTATTATCTCCACTTTACAGCTAAGAAAACTGAGGCAAAGTGATGCCCGGTAATGTGCCTGGCTACACAGCCAGGAAGCTATGAAGCCCATGTGAGCTCAGGTCTTCTGGGCTCCAAGTCCTCCTCCTGCTCTACTTCAACATCTAGCTACCTGTAAGCGACACAACCACCGTGGTTTTTTTTCCTTTTTATAGGACTTGTGACTTCTTTAGTACAGAGAATTCCCAGCAAGGGAACTCCCTCTGCCAATGCAGATGGGAAGCTACACAGCAAATTACTGTCTGCACAAGGTGCCAGGAACGCTGAGGTTGAGAACTACTAATTTCACACAGTCCTGGCCACAGGGGAAGAGCAGAGGGCTAGAAACGCCCCTCTGCCCAGTGCGTTTTGGGGATTCCCTCTATGCCACTAATCATCTTCATAAAAAAAATAAGGTGGCACTTAAACGTATGTTTAAAACAAGTGACCTTCATAGGCTCATCATTATACAAATATGAAATTCCGGACATTTCCAGAGGCACCTGGACTGATGAAGGGAGGGGCTCAGTCTAGGTCACCTCTCCTCTCCCTTTTCCCTGGAGGGCAGCCACCTTTAGTGCTAAGCCACTTCTTTCCATCTCTATTCTAAGGAGAAGCCTTACTGAAAGTCGGCTCACCTGACTCAAAAGCTCTTTATGCCACACAATGACAATCCAACAAAAAGCTTGGGAAATTATCAGTCACAGTCAGCTCTCAATAAGCCACACTAATGAAGGGGAACATTGGCATAGATAATTGAGAAATAAATGTAATTATTCCCCTCATTTTGCTAGGAGGTAGAGTAGAAGGTGGAGATTTACAACACGACTGAAAGTACATTAAGCAGAGGGGCCCCAAGTCTCAAAGAGAGGACATACACCCCGGAGAGGCAGGGATAATAACCCGTAATGGACAGTAACAACAGGGGCAATGGAAATGATCTATGAAGACGTCTAATGCTACTTCAATTCAGCTTCTAAGGTATGTCTGAAGGACACTGAAGTCTCGGAACTTTTGCCTCATTTTGCCTAAAGTGACACCACAAATGCCTGGTCACAGGATCATGAAAGGAAGGGGCCTCAGAGGTCATTAAGTCCAAATTCCCTCATTTTAAAGATAAGGAAACTGAGGCACAGATGTTAAGCAAATTGACCAGCCTTATACAGCTAGAAACATCTGAGACAGGATAGCAACTCTGACTTCAATTACAGCAAAATCAAACAATCCAAAGTGCGAGGTACTGTGCTATCTGCCATAATGCTATATTGGGATAAACATGGAATTCTGACTAGAGCATGGATTTCATAGATATCTTAGAATTAAGGGCTATCTGAGCTGGAAGGGACCTTCTAAACATCATTTCTATGTCTGTCATTCCCAACTGAGTCTTACAAATACAAATTCAGTGAATGCCTTTAATGAGACAACTATTTGGGAAGCAGAGGGGCAGAGTGGAGAGCACTGGATTTGGAGCCAGGAGACCCAGGTTCAAATCCTACCTCTGCCCCTTTAGTGCCTGTGTGACTTTAGGCAAGTCACTCAAACTCTCCAGAGTCTGAACCTGAGGACTCTCAGGGGTCTACTCTAGTTCTAAATTCATAATCCTTATCTAGAACACTGTGCAGTGCTCTGGGCCTAATCTGCCTGTGGCCCTCCTGCAAAGGGAACAGCCCTGTGTCAGTGTTTAAATGAACTTTATCAGGCCAGAAGCTTTGTCATAAGAGGTACTTTAAACCAGGAAGTCAATGGAGTGACAGACACGGACAGGTGCGTGGCCAAGGGACTGATCCAATTTAGCTGTTAGTCATGGCTTTTAAGCTCCCAAAGCATCTTAATGATCTTTTTAAAAAAAGATCTTCATGTGTGTTGTGTGGTTGTGGGGTGGGGAAAGGAAAGTAGGAACTCCAGGAGCACAGAATACAGGGACAGTCTCAGAAGGGCCCGAGGTTCTCTCCCATCCACTGGGCTTGGTTATTCTTCTCCGCAGAGCAGAGTTCTTGACTAGCTTCACTTTGCTTTACAGGAAGTAAGGTCTGTTCCTTTTTGAAGCCTCTTCATGCCCAGAGTAATTTAAAAACAACACATACATACACTACCATCACTTCCCAACACACGCTTGAGCTCACATCCAAGGGCAGCAGTTAGTTACCTCTGCAGCCTCTGTACAAGCTGAGACACCATGGTGTCCGAGATCCCAGGACAGGCTTCTTCTGCCAAATAAATCGCACCTCTCAGTTCTTCAATGGATCCCATGTTGCCTCCACTTGCCTGGCTTTTCTCTTTCAACTTAAAAACCAATTAAAAAAATGTTATTAACAAGGGAACTGCTTGTAAGATGGAATATGAACATATGGGCCCTGAGTTAAATCTGTGTATCTCTTGGGTTGTATTTCCAGTTTCACTCCTGAGGATCTAGATAGTCCTGAAACTACCTGGTTTCTCCTAAATAAGAACAGGTAGGGAATACTTTCTCCCAGGTGTTCAGAGAACATGCTGGAAGCAATACTTGCACAGTACTACTTCCATATTACTTATGTATCTTACATGGGGAAAAACAGACATTCCTCGTTAATAGCATGCTTTTCTTTTTCTAGTAGTACTGTAATCTTGGTTCAAACACAGTCTTCGTTTCCAATCTACACCTTTCATCACTTCTCCTACCTAGCAAAACATCACTTGCAACAAAGATTAACAGACGCAAAACAACTTGAGCAAACCCACCTCCCGTAATCTGAGTGCCATCTGAGTCTGTGTGAGGAATACTCCTCCCCCTCCTCCCCCACACTTCTGTGGGGTCAAGCTTGGTCCTTCTAATGACAGTGGTCACTTTCTAGTCACTGTTCATTCTGCTTTTCTGGTTCTGCCCTCCATGAATTCATCTCAGCAGCCCCCCTGCGACTCTGGACTCTTCACAGTCACTGCTTCTTTTGGGGCTACAATATCCCATCACATTTATGTACCACCATTGGTTTAGCCATCTGGCAATCAACAGGCACTACACTCTGCTTCCAGTTCTTTGCTCCTACATAAAGCACTACTACTATTGTGACGCATTTAGAGTTTATGGAAGTTTAAGCCCATCTTTGACTCTTTCTTGGATTAGATGCCTGGCAGTGGAAATGCTCAGTTCAAAAGGTATAATTGGACAATTTCTCAAAGGAATTTTATCATGTTATAGTCCTCTAGTATACAGATTTCTACTTAAAAAAAAAAAAAAGCTGTTACTTGGAATTATGTCAAAAGTCCCTAAACTGTGCATACTCTTTCACCCAGCAAAGACCTATACCCCAAAGTGATCAAAGAAAGAGGAAAATTACATACATGGACAAAATACATGTCAGTTCTTTTTGGTGGTGGTGGTGATGTTTGTCGTGTGTTCTCAAATAGGACCGTAACATCAGGGAGGTATTCCATGACATGCAAATGAAGTGGATTTAAGTGAGGGAGGGCTATGCAAAATCACTAGCCTCATTTTTTCCTTCAAAGCCATCTGGGATCCAGTGGCCAGATATAGAACAGGACAACTCAAGATCGCTCAGGACACAGCAGAAGACCTTGGACTTTTTAAGTAAAAGTCTTTAACAGTTCTCAGGTCTTAGTTTGAGGCAAAGCCCAGCGATTAAGGCTTAATCTTTTGTGGTGGCAAGAAACTACAGATAAAGGAGAGCCCCTCAAGTGGGGAATGGCCAAACAAATTATGGTACCTGAGTGAAATGGGATTCTTTTGTGATGTGAAAAATGATGGGATAACTATTTGAGAGAAACCTGGGAAGACCCTCCTGAATGAAATTGAGGGAAACAAGCAGAAACAAGAACAATTTATACAATCACAAAATTGTCAAGACAAACAACTTTGAAAGACTTAGTAACTGATTAATATCATAACCAAGCAGATTTCCGATGAGGCTAACGCATCCCAACTAAAAAGAGTTAATGATCTCAGAGGGGTCCAATTGAGACATCTATTTTTTAGACACCACCTATGTAGAAATGTGTTTTGCCTGACTATGCTTATTTGTTAAAAAGGTTTTGATTTTAACACAAAACTAGCCATGTGACCTCGGGCAAGTCACTTAACCCCAATTGCCCTACCTTCCCCTCTCCAAAAAGAAAAAAAAGTTTTGTTTTTCTTGTGTCCATCTCCTTTCCCTCCCCTCCACCCTCAGGCAATTTGGGGGTGGGGGATCAAGGGGCGGGAAGGAAAAGATTTTTGCTCATTTTTAAAAAACCAAATCGAATTTAAAAAACTAAAGAAAACAGCTGGTTCACTATAGGCACTACACAAACTATTTCTTGTTTGAACCCTGCTTAAGTCATCAATGAAATGTTTTCAATCCTCCCAGGGTTCTGGATTTCATTGACATTAATGTTCCCAGAGAGACTGCTACACTTCAAACAATGTATGGTCTTTAGGACAAGTGTATGGTCTTGGGCTGTTGCAACTAACTTTCTGGGACTGACAGAGCTTTTCTATATGTAGCACGCTATATGATAGAGTGTGTGGGTGTGTGTATTTTCAATGATAAGACATAAAATGCAGCACTGATCCCACAACTCAAAAACTTTTCCAGCTTAAGTTCTAGCTGAGGTTGGTAATAATAAAAAAATGCAAGCCATGATAAAGTGCCACAGCAGGACTTTGGTGGAGACACTCCTCAAAAAGCAACCCCAAATCCCATAATATCCCACACCAAGAGTTCAGCTTTGATTTTTAGTAGAGTTCTACTTACAAATTAGAGTCTTTTGAATGCCATGTGTCTGAATTACCTTCTAAATATTAAAGGGACTAGTCTAAAGATGCAGCAATCTGTCTCCTGTCTTGAGTCAAATCGCTCAATTTGGCAGTCCAGGAATGCCTGAAAATTTTCCATGCTGATCTAACCTGAATAACTAATTGCACTTTTGCTCCAACAATAATTTAGGTCAATTTTCCTAGGAACTTCACTCATTATAAAAATAACTGGTCCACTACAGGCAAAACCCACATATGCAAACGACACTGCCCAGAACAAAAGGAACTTAAGACATGAATGACAAATATGAACCTCTACTTAGCCTCCCAACTTTTTGTCAACCAAGAATCAATTCATAAGTGCCTACTATGTGTCACAGTGCTAAATACATTTTGCTTAACAGTCCCAGAGACAATGATGTAATATCAAAATGTTGTACAACAAGTTTCTCTGATGAAGGCCTCATCTCTCAAATGTATACCGAGTATAGAACCGAGTCAAATTTATAAAAATAAGAGCCATTCCCCAATTGATAGATGGTCAAAGAATATAAATAGGCAGTCTTCTGCAGAAGAAATCAAATACTCATATTAAAAAATGGTCTCTAAATCATTACTGATTAAAGGCAAATTAAAACAATTCTGAGGTACACCTATCAGAAATGACAAGTCCTGGACAGAAAGAGAGAAAATAAGTACGTTAATAAAACTATTGGTGGAGTAGTGAACTGGTCCAACCATTCTGGAGAAAAATTTGGAATGAGACCCAAAGAGCTATAAAACTATGCATACCCTTTGACCCAACAATACCACTACTAGGTCTGTACCCCAAAGAAATCAGAAAAAAAGAACCTATATGCACAAAAATATTTATAGCAACTTTTTTGTGGTGGCAAAGAACTGGAAATCAAGGGGATGGCCATCAATTGGGGAGCAGTTAAACAAATCTGTGGAACTGGTGGCAGATGATTACGATGGATTACTACTGTGCTGCGGGAAATGACGAGGGGAGTGGTTTCAGAAAAACACATGGCAAGACTTATACGAACTGATGCAAAGTGAAATGAGAAGAATTAGGGATCATCGTGCACAGTAACAGCAGCGCTGTCATGATCAACTGTGAAAGACACATAGCAACTCTGATCAAGATGATGATCCAAGATAATTCCAAAGGGCTCAGGAAAAAAAATGCTGCCCCCTCCAGAAAGAGAACTGACGAACTGAGCACAAACTGAAGTCTCATTTTCTCACTTTCTTTGTTCTTCTTGCTTGTTTTTGTGTACAATATGGCTAACTTGGAAATGTTTTGCATGATTCCACACGTACAATTAATGTCATACAGCTTATCGTCTCAGTGGCTGGAGGGGGAGAAAGAATTTGGAACTCAAAAATGTAAAAAGAAAAATGTTAAATACATTTAAAATATTTTTTGGAAAAAAAATGCAAACATGACATTATCAAGGAAAACTGAAAGTTAGGCATACCCTGTAAAACTCATGTTGGTCTGTTTATGGTGTAAATCAGAGGCATCAAACACACAGCCAGCCAGCCATGGGCCGCCCACAACACTCCTCTAAGTGCCATCAGAATCAGATTAAAGTGTAACTGAGAAACGTTTAACAAAAAGTTAATAAAAATACAATAAAATGTAGATAACGTTAAAAAAGAGAAATGAATAAGCTGAGGAACTCAAGAGGTGAAGGTGTTAAGAATATGTTAAAAACCAACCATAATTCCAGAAGATTTTTGATGGAACATATTATCTATCTCTAAACAGAGAAGTGATCAACTCTCATACAAATTGAGACATTAAAAAAAAAAAAAGGGCTGGGGGCAAGGGGATGGAGAAGAGTGAGGTGGTCAACATCTCCTACTGTTATGGCAGAAACTGAGGAAAGACAATGAACTCACTGAGAAAGGAAGATGGAGTCCTGGAGATGAGGAGGCCAGAATCTTAACTGGGTGACAGATATGGATTGAATGAACATGAAAAGAGGAGAGGATATTGAGTGGTTGTGTTGGAGGGAGAGCATGGAAGTGGCAATGAGAAGCAAGAAGTATCCCAATAAGCAATGAGTTTGGGCTATGTGGAAGGGGTGGGATGCACTAGAGTGGGACACTGGTAGAGGGGGGGAAGGAATAAGAGAACAGAGGCCAGGGTTTGCACAATGAGAGTTAAAGGTTCAAAATCACTGGAATGGGAAGGAAATGGAAGAGTGGGAGCTAGTTCAGGTAGGTTATCATCATCCATACGCATTCAGCCTAGAGTGGAGTTGACCCAAGGTATCAGGCAGCATTGTGGACCTGAAAGGGTCTTCCCAGAGGAGGGCAAGGCAAGTGCTGTGGGGCTGCAGGTGTCCAGAGAGAGTGCTGGAGTGGATCAAATGGCTGCTCCCAGAGGCCCTCACAGAAGCCTTCTGGGAAGGTGCAGGCTGGGACAGCAATGGGGTGTCAGTGTCCAGACACAGCACCTGGAACCAGTTCTGTTATTAACATGTCGAACTGAGGCATTTCAAGAGGATTTGGAAAGTTTCAGTGGCCCATTCCTAGAAAGTTTTTCTCTTTAGCTCCTATCATTCTAGAATTAATTATTTACTTGAATTTTACTAAATGGCAATGAAATCAGAAAGACAAGATATCATGTGAGACTTAACATTAGGGAAAACTGAGCAACTCAACTTTGTAACACGGACCTCTTCCTCTTCTGCCTAGACTGCAACAATCTGACCTTGAGACTTTCACCAAGAGGAGCTGGAATTTCTCAAGAGAACTAAATATACAACAGCAAGTAAGAGTCTTTAAATGAATAATTTGCAATTGCCTGCTGCTCCCTTTCTTCCACGACCCTAATTCTGCCATTATAAGATCTACATTAGCATTTCAAGTGATAGCTCTGAAATGTGGTAGAAATGTAAGAAGCAGTGCAAGTGAGAATTCTGTAAAGTGACACAGTGAATCAAAGACCTTATAAAATCATAGGACCAGAGTTCTCAATCTGTCAAGGTACTCAAATACTACCTAGTCCAAACCCCATCACGTAACTAGTTAAATTTGGAACACTGGAATTTCATTTCTTCCTGTCTTGTGCCCTCACCACCCATTTGCTCGTAAGAACAGTTACATCGTAGAAAGCTTCCGTCAGTTACGTAAAATTCTGTGTGTGAAATGACATCACTGTCCCATTCGTAAGTCTTGCCTCGTTGGGGTTCTTCCAGTTGTTAGACTGAACTTTCAGAGTTCTCACTTTTGAAAAGTGGAAGGGCCTCAATTTTAGATGTTGTTGTGCTTTCACCATTTTGTTTTTAAATAAAACTACATAAAGTTGTGAATTAAACAGAATAAATTTCTAACTTTAAAAGCAAAAAACAAACACACACACACACAGTTAACGCCATGCTCAAACAAGTAGGAGGCATCAGACTCCCAAGCAAGAGCTCTCTGTACTGCTTTTCCAACATTAACCGTCATCTGGGCCAACGAAGCATTTTACAGTGTGAGTGATGTTAAAGCATAGAGCACTTGAGCACTTCTTCAAAGAAGTGCTTTCCAAATTCAAGGTATGATATGTTCTTTTTGTTGGGGCAAATGGGGGGGGGGGGGGCCGGGGGGGGGGGGTTCCCTTTTTTTTTTTTACCTGTTGCTTTGGTTTAAGTTCATTGAAAAAATAATAAATTTACTTGAAAGATAGGACATGAAAAAATGCTATGGAATTTAGAGAACAAACTGACATTTATTTAAGTTTTACTAGTCAGAATTAGGTTGTGAGCTCCTCAAGGGTGGAGACTGTGCCTTTCTGTGTGTCCCCAGCTCTTAGCACAGGGCTTGGCACAGAGTAAGCAGTTAATATGCTGAATGGCTGACAGAAAAGGAACGAGAATGCACTAGATTCCTCCTGGTGTTAGCTAAGGAAACATTCCTGAATATTTCCTCCATATGTCCACCAAAGAACCCCCGAGCCTCCCCCCAACCTAGCAAATCCTAGGACATTCTAATATGCTTGAGCCTATCAAAGTGAAAGATTCTGGACAAATGAATGAACACCCAGGAAACCACAAACCCTAATCTATCAGACAAAAGAATCAAAATGGTGTCATATAAAGACACAGAAATGGTAATGAGACAAAGAACAAAGGTACCGTCTGAGGAAGCACAAAGTTTTCGATTTAAACATGGATGCTGCCCAATGGGAGATGGGGTGTGTGGTATCACTAAATTATCAGCCAATACTGCCATCTGCACAATGGTATGCTGACCCACAGACTGAATCAAATCTGCTAAGCACTTTCAAAAGGGTCACTAAAGCCACGCAGAGAGAAGCAGACAGAGCCTGCTCACAGCACAGCGGTCAGGTTACTGGACCTGGACTCAGCCTAGACACTTATGAGTTGTGTGATTCTGGGTAGGTCAAGTCCTATGCCTTGGTCTCCTCATCCATCAAAGGAGGGGAACTAGACTGAATGCCATCTAACATCCTTTCTAGTTCTGAATCCTATGATCGCTCCCATTTCTGTGACATAGTCTCTACCCTACTACATATGCTCTAGTTTTGTCAGAGGCAGGAAGCCAGGCCTCCTAAATGAGCCTATGACATGCACTGAGTTGGAATTCTGATGAAAGAGTACAAAATGTATCCTACAGCTCCTCAAAGGCCTAAAGGAAGAGAATAAGCAGGACTAAAAATTCCCTTTGAAGAAAATAGATCTTAAAGGAATCTTATATGATGTCTCACCCCTTCTACCTCAAAAGAGCTGTGGAAATTATATAAGATAACATCTCTGAAAACAGTAACTAACAAGTTAGTAAAAACAGTAACAACGAACAGGACTGTTGAGTACAGATAGGCATGGCTTGGTCCAGGCCAGGAACACCTTTTGCTTTCTAAGTAATAGCTAAGGAGCTACAGCATTCTCTTTGTACTTATGGGGACCTTCCCTGGAAAGAAAACCAACTGTACTGATATCAGTATCACCTGCAGGCAGGTGAGAATCCCAATGAGAAGGAACAGGAAAATGCCCATCAGAGAGAGAACCAAGGCACAAAGGAAAGAAAAGAGCAGACCATCAGACACCTAACAGGCTGCTCTCACTTCTAAAACATGTGCTCTCATTCTTTTAATGGGAATGCTTTAACTGGTCAAGAAAAAAAGCTGAAGTTAGACAACAGCTGTTAAGATAAATAAAAGAGATCAAAGATGGCTCTTCTTATGACCAAATCTACTTTTGGCAAAGCCATGTAAATAAGATGATGCCCCAAATCAAAAGCAAAATGGACTGAACTAAAATTATACTTTAGGGGGTAAGAGTTACAAATAAAATTAAAATTAAGACCCAAGCTGCATAGATCCACATACTTTTAATAACTAGTGTTTACTGCTTGTCCCCACACAGGAACAAGACTACAGGATACCACTGTGACCAACCCCTCAGCCTGCACTGGGGTGAAGACAGGTGTGGGGATGGGAGATTTTCTTACAATAGTGACACTAGGCATTCTCAGTTACCTAAGTGCAGCTTGAAGCCGGACACACCCAGTTTCTGAACCTCTTTGAAAGCATACACATTTCTCTCATTTACCATTTTCCTGACACTGCCACCACCACAGGAAGACCAATTCCTAAAATAAAATGTTAACAATGTTAGCAATCTTACCTCTGCAAATAGAGGAGAAATAACTGTAGATAAGCACTGAGACAAAGGCCTCTTTGGGATATCTTTCACCTTAAAAACAAATCAATAAAATTAACATAATTTTAATAATTTGTTCTGCATTTAACAAAATTTATTAATTTCAAATCTTTCACTCAAAGCGTAACTATTTCTGCTTACACTGTGGTATCTGAACGCAAAAGGGCAGAGGGAATAATGTTCTTTCATGTTTATTATCAATGGATTTAATCAAAGGTAACCACAAACTTGATTATCTCTCATTAGACCAGAAGTTTAATATATAAAACAATATCAAATATACATGGGGAGGAAAACTAGCTTGTATACCACAGCAATGGAAAATCGTCACTGGGTTAAAAAGAAGTAACATTTGTTTAAAAAAACAAAACAAAACATAACTCTATGTTATTATGCTACTGGAAGGGGGGGAGGGGGAGGGACACTCCAAGGAGTTTTCACTCTAAAGGGTAAAGACCAATAGAGGAAAGATAATTTAAAGAGAAAAATAGTAAACTATTAGGACAACTTACAATGTTTCTCCTCACTGGGGCAGAAAAGTACAATAAAATCGTACCATTTGGATTCATAATAATTCCTGGTTCACATACATTCCATAAAGAAACTGGGATGAATTTTATCTTTAAATTATTTACAGGGAAAGGTTTTTCAAGATAAATTAAATTAACACTATAGCCAACATGGAGGATGCCCCCCCCCCACACACACACACACTTTAAGGCTTTTTTTTTAGAGAAACTATCTCAAACATTACACACATAAACAACTACTGAACTAATTATAAATGATCCAGATTTGTATTAAAGCAGAATTAGTAAGACCATGCTAGGTAGTCATTAGTTCAGATACATACTAAAAGCTACAGCTACTGTAGCAGCAATAAAAAGTACAAAGAGACAATGTGCTAAACAAGGATCAATAGAAGGAATCAGATAGAAAGCTTAAAGGCCTAAGACAGCTGTCTTCAGGGATCTAAAGGCCGAGTGAATCTTTTAAGTTCCCACAGTCTGTTCCTAAATTTTGAAATTAAACAGCAAAATGCCATAAATTGGGTGAGTAAGAGGTCCTTAGTAAATGATCATTAACGTTTAAATAATGAGGTTCTGTTTATAACTTCGTATTTGATTTCTATTCAAACATTCACATGTAAGTGATCATGCTACCTTATTTCTCTCCAGTTCCCGTGGCTGAACTGCTCCATTCTCCAGCTTCTTGGGGTCTTTTTCTCTGATTGTGAAGATCCAGTCTCCTGCGTCACTGCCACCTGAGGCCTGACCATCTGTTTCTCTAACACAAAAATTGAGAAGTCTTCCATCACTAAGCATATTAACGCAGAAAGGACTCAATTCACTAAAATAGGAAGGAAGATACAATGCTACAGACACAGCAATCAAGGATTGGGCGGGCAGGCAGGTAAAGACATACAGGGTAGTTCTACATCCTGGGTGGCCTATTGAAGTCAAGCTCAACAAAACTTCTAGTGGGTCTGTTTGAATTGGGCAGCTGGCAGCACAGCTGCTGTGTTGTGCCACAAAACTGAGTCCTTCTGAAGGGAAATTTGGACAACCAGCATGGCAGCCCCCTCCAAATAGAATCCTTGTGATTTTATAAGACAAAGTGAAAATACTGCACTTTCTCATTTACACAGAAAAAGAGGCCACTGATTAGAAAATGAGGTGGCCACCACTTTGCTAAACAGAAATGAAGGCTAGCTGCCATAATCTATCTTTGGGTTCCCACAGGTCACAAATAAGCCTGAAATTCAGAAATGAACCACAAATTTTCTGCTCAACAGTGGTCTTTTAAAATAAAAAATAGAATCTCAAAAGTAATATCTTTAAAGATATCAAAATAACACCAGGTATACTTTGATAGTTTTCTCATAAATCTTAAGTCATTTTCAGTTTTAGGCTAATCTAAATCAGTGGTTTTAATCTCATACATTTTTTGAATGTTCCTGTCTCACTAACTCAAGTTTTTAGTCTGAATTTTAGAACTAAAAGTACTTTCCAGTTATCAGTCCTAAAATGGTTATTGTTATTTTCTGCCTTAACCATACGAAGTCTGTTATCTAGTTAAGGTTGTGGGAACTAAAAAGGTTACTTCAGGTTTTTTTTTCCCCTAACCTCATTAGCTAAGAAGGAAAGGATCAGTTATTAATAAAAAGAAATAACTTTTGTATTTTGAAGTAGACTCATCACACAAGTAAGTACTTTTAGGAAAAGAAAATCAGTTAAGGATTAGCAATTTTTATTCTTGGGAAGCTTCACTCATGACATCAAGGGGTTAACAGAACATTAACATGTTCTAAAAAAGGAATCTTAACAAAGACATCATTTCAATCTGGTACATTTACTGCCAAAAATTCATAAAGTAATTTGAAGTGACATTTTCTGCTCTGTGATTCTCTGATTATAAGAGCTGTAGAAGGCTGATTAACACTGTGGTCAACTCAAGCAAGAAAATTCTTCTGAGTCTGATCACTTGACACAATTTTTAAGCTAAAGGCACCCTAAAGATGTATAAAGACAAGTAAACCTATTCTTGTGTGATCTGCCAAAAGCCATGAGAAAAGGAACCCAAATCATTTAGAAAACCACCCACCACAATGGAGCATTTCCATGACTAGATGTTCATAGGAAAAGGGACTTTACTCATAGAAGATGAGAGATCTTAGTGAACATATAATAGAAAAAGATGTAGCCAGTTGCTAAAATGCACAGGGATTTGGGTGTCAGGTAATCACTATGGCTTTTTATCTGGATAAGGTCATAAAATACAACTCAAGCAAGAGTTTCATGTCTTAGTTTTTAAGGGTATCAAGTAGCTCTCTTTGATACAAGCACATAAATTCTTTAAAGTTCTGGTGCTTATCACCCAGTGACTTTACCTTTACTATTTTATCAGTTTTTACTGCTAAGAGTCTTCTTTCTCTAAAGAGAGATTTATATTCCAATGTATTCCAATTTATATTCCAATTCCACATATTATTCCAATTTATTATTATTATTTAATTATTTTTTAAATTAAATATTTTAATTAACTATTATTATTATTAAATATTATTCCAATTTATATTCCAATTCCACATATTAATTTCCATCCCCATCCCCAACCTACATTCAGTTTGTACATTCTATTTTGGAATATTCCTGGTTTTACATCCAAATAATATAAGATTCATTCGCTTTTTCTCTTTCATTTGGCTTGAAACATCAAAACATTTCTTTCGGAGAAACCACGGAAAAGCAATGAACTTCCTGATTAACCTTCTTTCCCATCCCTGAAGCACTAAAATGAAGGCTTGCAAGACAGCTATCTGGTGACAGCTGGGAGATGAGGAGAAAAAAAGACCAAGCGTATTCTATGTTGTTTGATGAAACACTTAACAGACAGAAGATACTCACGTGTCTGAATCTTCTGAACTGGAGTCATCCTGGCTCTGTTCCGCCTTCCATCTCTTGTACCTGTCAATGAGCTCTGTCAAGTAAGATGTTTTCTTTGCATTCCTTATTATAAATTTGTGTTTCAACAACTCTTTTGCTGTAGGTCTCTTGAAAAAACAGAAGTCAATAAGATGATGGTCACTACCTTCTACTTGAAAGTACTTCTAGAGCCCCTCCCCTCTTGGTACCTCCAAGGACAACTCCATTACAAAACCAGACTTTCCAGTCAAGCACACAGAAGGTGCCCTGTATTGCCTTTCCCCACATAGTCCTTGTCTTGATACTCATCCAATCCAAACATTTGTTATGAACCTACTATGTGCCAAGTAGTATGCTCGAGATACAATGAAAATAAAAAGAGGAACTAATACTCAAATTGGGAAAATACAACACATATAACGCTACGTACTGACCATGACAAGCATGGGTTCTACAAGTTCATTTCAGTCATCATGTTATCTCTCTCTTTTTTGGGGGGTTATTATTAAAAGGCCATCATGGTTGAGTTTTTAGGAACAAGTTCTTTTCTTTTTTAGAATGTTTTCCAAAAGGAAATTCATACAACACTGCCTGTGTGGCCTAGGGTAGATACACTGTCCAGAGGAAATCTATGAAGGCCTAGAAATTCTGACAAGAAAAAAGATAGCCAGTTGTTTCTTTCACTTTCTATGACCAGCTTTACTCTGTAGGAAAATAAAAGAACTGCCTCTAATATGATTAAAGGAAATTAAATAGCAATCTATAAACATCACTGTCTTAAAAATATTCGTGTACCAATGGCTTTTTTTCTTTAAAGAAATTCAGCAAATTGTCATGTTTTGAACCTTGATAATTTTAAGACTATTTAACTAAGTAACTTCCCAAATGTCACTCACATTCTGGTTCTGCACCTTTCCTCACAGCTACTTAAGTCAAGAACTGTTTCATGCTTCTAGCATAGCAACAGTCATGACCCAGAGGGGCTACAGGCCAAGTCTTGCCAACTGCTTTTGCTACTTAAGAGAGGACAATGGGTACCAATTAAAGGGAGGCATAAAATGAAAGCCCAAATCACCAGTTGTCGGAAATACAGAAACAAGTGGGGTTAGATCAAACTTCTTCTCTTAGAACAAAAGATATACTTAATGAGAGTGTCATATTACTCAGCCTTGTGGAAAAGAAAGTATCTCTAGACACACTAGGTAATATCAGAGGGCTTCTCACTTCCTACTCATTCCCAATGCCCTTACATCATGTTCCCTACCTTCCTTCTTGGTTCCTTTTATGATTGTGGAACTGGGTAGGTAAATGGCTATATTAACAGTTATTGAGATCCAAGGTTTATGCATTTTAATCTGCAGGAAGGTCAAATCAAAGTCAGATCAATTAATATCTACAACTGCTGATTCCCTGCAACCCAACAAAAGAATGTCAATCTTACAAGACTGATAAGGGCTGGAACTAAAAAATTGAGTGTATGTGACCTGAAGAAGAACAAAGAGTCATTTTAGTTTCTGGCTTTATCAATTCTGTTCACTCACTATTGCCTCACTCAGTCTCTGAGAAGGTGTATACTCATACAATTCGTGCTTTACATCTTAATATGGAAGTCAATGAGAAAATGATCAGCTCCATTTTACAACTAACAGTTAAAAATCTCCTATAATGTGGAAACAAGTCCTATTTTTGGAGTCAGAGGACCTAGCTCTGCTATTCATGACCGATGTTCCTACAGGCAGGTCACTTAAACCTCTCTCAGACTTCAGTTTCCTCATCTGGAAAGAGGGGACCACACAAGATTAACACTGAGGTCTCTTTCAGCTCTAAATCCTATTGTCCTATGTTGCTAAACCCCCGAACTCCACTTAAAATAGCAGCCTCAGGTACTTAACCCTAATTTGGAGCAGGAGCTAAGCCAAAACTATGTAATCATCAGTGTTCTTTGGCCTTCCCACCTCTAATTAAATGTAAAAGGAGGGAAAGAAGAGGAAAAGGGCAAGGAAAAAGAGGGAAGAATCTAACACATTCACCCTTCTGAGGTCCAATTATGTTTTCAAGTCTTTTTTCTTTCGTGTTCAAGCCACGCTGAAACTGAAAACAGTTACATAAAAACCTACAGGGCTATTATTTTTCTCACTTGCCTCTGACATTGCTAAAATATTGTTAATACTTCACAATTTGCTCTTGATAAAACTCTAGTATTATTTGTAGGATTTTCTATGTTTAATAAAATTATCTTCCAGCCCCAAACTGAGTGTCAGAATCCAAGAGAAAAAAAAGCATCATCAGTATCCAAGAATAGAGAACCTGGATATATATAAGGCCTTAAAAGGCAAAGCAACTATAACAATTTAACATGTAGAAATCAGTCACAAATTGGCTAGGGAGCAAAAAGGGTATGTAACAAAGTGAACAGTGGTCAAGAGAAGCAAAGACAAAAATGAAAGGAAAATATATATTAGGCCCAATATGCTGTTTGAACCTGCTAATAATAAAAATAAACTGCTGATAGGATGTGTCCAAAGACATCAGCAATGCTTTCCATGCAATAAAGAATGGGAACGTCTCTCCCCTGTCTACCAAAGATGAAGTTCACAGATCTTAAACTTTGCTGTCTATCAAAAGAGACGGACCTTACACAGAGGCAACAGTAATTTTCCTCATAGTTTTGTCCAAGAGCAATAGATTTAGAGGCAGAAGACCTGGGTTCAAATCTCAGCTTTCAACTTGCTATCAATGTGACCCTGGGTAAGTCATTTACTTTTTCTCCTAATTTTCTCATCTATAATTAAAAAAAGTCAAAGAGTTCAACTCCTCAATCACAGGAATACAACAGATTCTTCAAGAAACTGTAAAAAGGCAACTGAGGTCTAAGCTAAGATTTGCAAGGAATGGGTGAGTTTATAATTAAAATTTTAACAACAGTTGTATCCTTACAAGTATGCAGAAACCATATTCAAAATCATAGTGCAACTGGAGCTGAAACCCTGTTTATATTCAGAGACTCTGAGACAGGACTTTAGGCTTTAGCGTTATTATATTCAGGTCCATTCTTCCGCTAAAGGGCATTTCAATGTCCTTAGACAACAAGACTGAGCAGGGGAAAAATCACCTCCAAGTCATTTTTTCTGATTTCAATTTAGAAGCCTTTGGGGCAAAATTCTAAGAAAAAGTTTGTGTAGCCCTTCTTATCTTATATTCAAGACACTCTTGTGGCTGGCACGCCAACACCTGTGCACCCCTGCACTGACCACACCTGACTAATTTAGATGAAAATATTTTCACAGTGGCTGTGATTTTTCCCTGATTGCATATTGTCATTTAAAAAATTTTGGATCATTTGTCTAATGGAAATATTTCCATACCAAAGTTTCTCTGTATTTTAAAAACAAAACAAATTTTAGCACCCTGAATCCATTCCTCACACTCTAAGTGATCCAGCGACAAACTTACAAAGCTTGGTTCCTTGTTCAGACAGGCCTCCACAAACTCTTTGAGGGGTTTGCTGTAGTTCCCTTCCAGTGTTGGTGGATTGTTCTTTGGAATGAGGAATAACACCTTCATTGGGTGCAGCTCCGAATGGGGGGGTTCTCCTTTAGCCAGCTCTATGGCTGTTATGCCCAGGGACCAGATATCTGCCTGCAACACAAAACAATCTTTAAGGATCAACAACAGTACCATATGGATGACATTTTCATTCTGGATAGAAGTAACTTGAGAAAACACATACCAATAGTGTTCTAATCTTTGAAAAGTATTAGCACTGTCAGTTGGTCAGCTCAACAAAGCCAGTTCAGTTAAGCAAACATGTCACATCTCATTTGGACATTCTAAGAAGAACAATGATAAGTTGAATCAAGTACCAAGGAGGGCCACTAAGATAGCAAGGAGGCTGCAAGACCGAGCTCAGAGGACTGGCTGAAGATGGCAGGAGAAAACAATAGTTGTCTTCTAGTATGGGAGACAAATTAGATTTGTCTGTGTCAGGGAAAATTAAGAAGAATAGACAGAAACTACAGAGAAAGACTTCAATTCACTAAGATGAAAGTTTTACTGTTAAAGCCATCCAAAGGCAGAGAATGGGGGATATCAGGAGTAAGAGATCAGAATGGAGGCAGTTCTGTGATCCAGGTCACAGAATAATAGCCCTAGAGTGAACAAGGTCTAAGTTCAAATTTGCCTTCAGACACTTAACTAGATGTGTAACCCTGCAAGTCATTTCACTTCCGCCTGCCCCAGTTTCTTCAAGTGTAAAATGGGGATTAATAATAGTTTTACCTATCAATGTCATTATGAGAGTCAAATAGGATAGTATTTTTAAAGCTCTCAGCCCAGTGCTTGGCACAAAGTAGCCATTTAATAGATCCTTAACAGAAATGTAGATGTAATGTATTAGCTATCAGAAGAAATAAGTGTAGGAAAGGAAGGCAGTTAATACTGACCCTTGGGGGGGGAGGGAGGAAGGGGGCACACTTCTCTTGGTGAATTTCCCATGTAAAGAGAATAAGAAGGCTCAAAACTGAGCAGGAAGGTAAACGTTACGGAACACTCTCAAGGGCAAAAAAAAAAAAAAAAAAGGAAGCAGCTATAAAAAACTCTAAGAACTGGGCCTGTGATTTCACTGATACAGGGTAGCCCCAGGGGAGAAAATTCCCTCAACCAGTGTAGGCTGGCACCTTCCCTGCAAAGCACTGCGAGCTTGTGTATGACCACTTAAGCATTCATGAATCAAGAGATGTTAGAGGCAGAACCTGAAGCCAAGGATCGCTTCTCAATCTCCCACTTCATGCAAACTGAAAAAAAGAACCGAGTTGAATGGGATCCACATTAGATTTGTATCACCTACTGCTGGTCAACTTAAGAATCCACGTTCACATTCAAAAGCTAAAGGGAAACCATAGAATTTCCTCCTATCATGACTCCTACATCCTCCTGAAAGGACAGGCTTAGGGCTTCGGCTCTAAAGCTGGAAGGATACAGCTGGAGAGATTATCTCAAACTGTTAGTCCCCCTCCATCATACTGAAAAAGAGGAATGCAGGGGTGGCCAGGTGGCACAGTGAATAGAGCACCAGCCCCGGAGTCAGGAGAACCTGAGTTCAAATCCGGCCTCAGACACTCAACACAAAAACTAGCTGTGTGACCTTGGGCAAGTCACTTAACCCCAACTGCCCTACCTTCCCCCTCCAAATAGTGGAGGGAAAAAAAAAAAGGAACCCAAGGTCTCAAAAAGAGGTGACTTACAACCTATTCTGAGCCTGAGTAGGGAGCAGAGGTAAAGGTGAACCCAAATCCAGTGTCTTGCCACACTATTCTGATGGTTATTAAATAAGAAGCTGCAGCTTTTCTCTGCCTCTCAGTGACAGTGCTGGCTTGGCTAGGAGAGAGCTAGAATATGATCTCACTTCAGCTCTTAAGTTCCCCCCTACAAATACAACTCTTCTATTTGCCCAAAGTAACTCAGATTTATATATTTATACACCCAGACACACACAAACAGGGCATATATAATATGGAAGGACACTCCTCTTTTCTGGACCCATGGGCAACAAACAGCACTGCCAAGCATATCCCTGGGGTCAACTTTAGAAACACAGATTCAAATGATAAAGGGGCAAAAAAAAATAAGTGAACTGTCCCCTACCTAGGATAGAGTATCAATATTAAAAAGCCTCTTAATCTTGTCAAAGAGAAGTCTACGCCTTTTATTCAAGAGACAAATGTCTGAAAGCTCTAAAAACACTAAAGGACAGTTTCCAAGTCCTCATTCTGACTCAGTGACCCACTTTCTCTATAATGAAATCTTGTTTATGTTACAACTTTCTGAGTTCTCTAAGTTCCTTTCCATAAAATAGAGACAAGTGGAGAATTATCTGAGAAGTCAACAGCAACTAAGGAAGAAGGAATGTGAAGCAAAGAATGTGAAACTTCGACCTCTCCAAACCTGGGGAAGCAGGGAATGGATGAACCTGCTTTAAAAAAAAGTTAACCTGTAAGGTCTGAAGATGACTCTAAAAGTAGTTAGTAGCTACAGGACCAAGTGTGTTAGTCAACAGGAAACAAATCATGCCATCTTTCAAGATCTGTTGCTGGTGATAAATTCGTCATTTGGATAGCCCTGAAGTTTCCCATTGGCTTCTACGTGATCGGAGATGAAAATAAAGATGAAAAAAGATGTCTACAAAGACAGAGAAACAACACTGAGACACCAACCCTTAGAGTATTTCCCAAGCCTTCTGGCTCTAAGCAACTAGGATGAAAACTTCAGAAAAACAAACTTTTAGTACCCGATTTAAACCAAGATGAGCAATCTAACAGTGGTAAAAAAAAAAAAAAAAAGCCAGCAACAAAACCAAGGAGAGGCTATCTGCAATACAACAGATAAATAGTAAAAAGATGGAATGCTGAAAGAATTAAGAAGGACAAAGCTTGTGGCTGAAGGCAGGAGCAAAGGTATGACCTGCATGCAGCTGAGGTGGTTCAGAGGAAGAGGTGAAAGATTTGTGCACTTTGAGGAACTGTAAGGTGAGGGTATCTGAGAAAATATCTGCATGTACATTGAAGTCCTCAAGTATAAGGACAAATGGAAAGCCAATCAAGGCTCTTAGGTAGGTGAAATAACAGCTCCATATTTGCAGAAGGGAAAATAACTGTGTGTAGAAGTTCATGAGAAGGGAGACTCTAGGGTTTTGCACAAGGGATGGAGGCAGCAGTCTGAATAGAGAGGTGGGAACAAATTATGAAGATGTAGGGAGAAAACATCAATATGTGGTAAGCAGCTAAATGCAGAAGATGGGCGAGACGGAAAGGTGAGGTAGTGGAAGATCTGCTGTCACCCGAAAAGGGGAAGTCAAGAAGTGGGGCAAGTTTTGGTGGGAAAGATGATGAGTTCAGGTCTAGATATATTAAATTTAAAGTAGTGAGTAACCGAGCACTTGGATGAAGAAGTCCAGAAGGTAGCTGAAAAAGTGAGACTACATCTCAGAGAGAGGTTTGAGTTGTATCAAACAACTGGGAAAGTAGAACACACTTCCATGAGAGAAAAACTAGAAAAGGATGTCAAAAATAAAGGTGTGGGGGCTATCTGCACTTCACTGTGCATCTGGGAAAACTTTAGGAGCTTTCCTGCTATTCTGCAGGTTACTCTGAGGTCTATGCTACAGAGGGATTTGGTGGTTATTAGTCTTCACAAAGTCAGTAAAAATTCATGAGACGGGGTGGCTAGGTGGCACAGTGAATAGAGCACCAGCCCTGGAGTCAGGAGGACCTGAGTTCAAATATGACCTCAGACACTTAACACTTACTAGCCTAGCCGTGTGACCTTTGGCGAGTCACTTAACCCTAACTGCCCTGTCTTCCCCCCCTCAGAAAAAAAAAAAGAGAGGACGAAAAATCAATCCTTAGCCAACTTTGGTTGTTTATTAGTATCTTACATACAGGGAAGGTCAGGTCAATATGTTAAAACTGTGTGCTCATGAGGCCAGGGTCATGAGTTCAAATGTGGTGTAGGTCAGTTAACACAATTTTGTTTAATGGCCATGGTTATATGTCCCTAACCCTGGGTCACCATTTTACACCACACAGTAATGGTCATAAAGGGGGTTAAATGTGTGTGTGTGTGTGTGTGTGTGTGTGTGTGTGTGTGTGTGTGTGTGT